>NC_134484.1:365370181-365670181 GCF_040206685.1 Ascaphus truei | reverse complement strand
AAAGAGACCATAGGTCAATCTCCTCATTGAGACCTGATGGAGACAAAGTGTGGAGTTTATATATCCACAAACTTTCTTGTTTGGACAGTTTTTTATCTCTGTCTCCACCACGTCTTCCTGATTGTACAGTCTGGATACCTATATATGTTAAGAGTGAGGGGTCACAGTCATGTTTGATCTTAAAATGCCTAGACACGCTATGTTGTTCAAATCCTAGTCTAATATTTCTAGCGTGTTCTAGAATCCTCACTCTTAGAAATCTTTTGGTTCGCCCTACATATTGATATCCACAGGGACACTGTAATAAATAAACCACATATGTGGTTTTGCAAGAAATACAATCTTTCACTGTAAACTTTTCCTTTGTTGCATTGGATACGAATGATTTACGGTTGGAATTTAATATTGGACAGGCTTTGCACTTCCCGCAGCAGTAATTGCCGTTTGGTTTATTCGGCATCCATGGTACCGCTAGTGATGTATTCAATGAAGTACCAATATCGCTGGGCGCTAGGAAGTGTTTGAGCGTCTTCGCCCGACGATAAATAAAGCTTGGATTTTTTTGGAGGGAGGGGCCCAATACAGGATCATTACAGAGAATATTCCAGTTCCTGTTTATTATTTTTTGTACACTAGTGCTGACTGAGCTAAACTCTGTAATGAAAGGAATTTTAATTGTTGCATCTACTTCATCATTTATAATTTTTTTATTCTGAATCAGCAGTGTGTCCCTATCCATTCTAACAACTTTTTCGAGTGAGCTGAGCAAGAGAGCCTTATCATACCCACGTTCCAAGAATTTTTTAAAAAGGGTGACCGATTGGGTTTCGAAGTCAGCCTGGAGACTGCAGTTGCGTTTAATACGCATGAACTGACTTTTGGGTATGTTGTCAACCCAGGATCTTTTGTGATTACTGGATGACAGAAGGAAGCTGTTGCAATCCACTTTTTAAAAAAAAGTTTTTGTATTGATGTTTTCACCAACCCTTGACATTAAACTAAGGTCTAGAAAGTCTATCTGACTAACATGTGACTCAGATGTAAATTTCAAGTTGTAGTCGTTTTGGTTCAGATAGACCTTAAAGAGCTCCAAGGTGTCCTCACCACCCTCCCAGACACACAAGACGTCATCGATATATCTTTGCCAAACAATAACCCGATTGGCAAATGGGTTATTGTGCCAAATAAAGTTAGCTTCCCATATCCCCATGTATATGTTCGCATAACTGGGAGCGAATCGCGTCCCCATGGCTGTGCCACACAACTGTAGATAAAACTGATTTAAAAATAGAAAATAGTTGTGTGACAAAATAAAAGTGATGGCATCGATAATAAAATCACAATTTAGAGGGTGAAGATCCATATCTTTGGATAACGTCTCCTTTACTGCCTCAATCCCTTTATCATGGGGAATACATGTATAGAGGGATTGGACGTCAAACGTTGCCCATCTGTAACCTTCCTGCCATTGGATTGTTTTGACTAGGTTTAAAACGGCAGTGGTATCTTTAATGTAAGATGGCAGTATTTTCACATATTTTTGTAGGAAAAAATCCACATACTGTGACAAGTTTGACGTTACGGATCCAATTCCGGAGATTATGGGTCTACCCGGTGGATCGATAGAGGCCTTGTGTATCTTGGGAAGGTGGTAGTATACTGGAATGGTGGGAAATAAGACATTCAAAAATTGGTATTCAGATTTAGACAATACTGTGGATGCAACAGCCTCATCAAGAAGGCTCTTTAGCTCAGAGACAAACTTGTTTGTCGGATCCTGACTTAATTTGCTATAGTTGCCAGGGTCATTCAGAATGCGCATGGCCTCCTTTTCATAGCTTACACGGTTTTGGATCACTACTCCTCCACCTTTATCAGCCTGTCTTATAATTAGGTCTTTTCTATCCTGAAGTTCTTTCAGTGCCAGATGTTCTTGATAACTGAGGTTGTGAGGTATGTCGGATGGTTTAAAGTTATTTACCAGTGATATAAATTCATTATTAACTATATTAAAAAACGAATCGATAAAACTCCCTTTACTTTGGGCTGGATAAAACCTTGAAGGTGGTTTGAAATCACTATGTTGACAAAGTGTCAAAAGTGGGTCTGTATCAATGGGATCTATAACAGTATTTATATTACTCAGATCGTTTCCTATCTCTTTTTTAAGGAAATGCCTCTTCAGTGTCAAGTTCCTAGTGAACTTGTGCAGATCTGAGAATAATTGGAAACCATTTGGACCACTTGACTGTGAAAATTTAAGTCCTTTACTAAGAACCAGTTTCTGACATAAAGTGAGATCAACATTGGATAAGTTAAAAATACCCTTAAAAGATTCGTTATTCTTTAATTCGACTCTCTTCTTTGTTTTGGTCTTACACCCTGCTCTTGTCCCTCTTCTGGTGAGTGGTGTCTTTTTTGCGACCTGGGAGTCTCTATATTTTTCTTCTCTTTCTCTTTTACTGTATTCCCCCTTTCTTTCGAACCCAAATATCTCTGTTTGAGTTCCTCCAGAAAAAGGGATTTCCTAGGGGATGCTTGCTCACAATCTTTCTTAGGGGGTGTATTTGCCCTCTGGTGTTCATTTTGCCTATCTTTCTGGTGAGTATCTTTCTTGTGATGTTCTTTATATGTATACTCTGATTTGGAGCTATCCCTCCTCTTATTATAACTATTGTGTCTCCTATCTTGTGACTTTTTTCTATAATTCTTAGATGGTCTATAGTCATCTTTCGTTTGTTCCCGATGGACCTTTTCACCCTCAAAATGGAGACTATTCTCCCTTTTTTTCTTTTGGTGGTAATTACCATGATATTTATTGGGGGGATTTTGACCAGTGGGAACAATACCCTTTTCCCTTTCGGATCTATTCCAGTCCTTCTGTCGACCATTGTCATAGTCATGTTTATCACGATAATTTTTTTTTTGCTTGTTAAGCATAATCTCCTCCGTCGTTGACTCTAAAGTCATTTTGAGGTCGCATTCCAATTTGGAACAGTCAGTATTTATAACTAGCGGTTCCAAAATTGCAATTTTTTTGCAGATATCTTTTTCTAAAGCTACAATTGTTCTGCTGCGTTCAAAGATGATCAATCTCATTAGTTCTCTTGAACATTCCTCCTGAATCCTATCCCATTCTTTCATAAATTGAATGTTATCTTTTCCAAAAGTGGGGTTCTTTTGGAAACGCAACCCACGGGGTACTCTCCCGCAGTCCAAATATCTCTGCATGGTGTTGCGTTCTAACCATTGTTTGGTCTCGGTTATGAGCAAATTTTCTAATTGCTTAAAATGGGTTTCAGCAGGAATGTCAATAATATATTCATCCTCAAAGACATGTGTCTCATCCTTAAACATGGAATCAAATAATGCAGCCCTTTTCTCTCTACAGCTTGATAATGACCAAGCCATAATGATGTCTGGCAATAACTAAATCACTAATACAGTATATATAAATACAGTGATATAAAATATTTAAATATAAAGTTAGACACTGTGTGAATTATACAGTGATGTGATATATACACATAAAACAAACCACACTGTGCAGCAAGGTGAGCAAAGAACTTGAGTGAAAACAAAAACAGGACTTGCGCTCATAGGTGATTGTGATAGGAAAAGTGATTTACACATAAAAGGTATGTATAAAATAAACAATACAACCTTAACGGGTGAGGTTTTGTGCAGCTGGTCTGTGGGAATGGCTCAAACACCAAGGCTACATGGAAACAAAAAAAGAACAGCGCAAAAAAACCATTGTGTAGTGTATTAAAAAATTATTTATAGTATAAAGGTGAGTATTGCACGTACATCAACAATAAGGGTTAATAGCATGACATGTTAGGGACATGTTACCACTCTGTAGGCACAACAGGATTCAGACACCGGTTGCAGGACGTTCACCCTCAGAATGCTGGTGTATGATTCCAAAGTAAGCAGCTCAGCGTTGGGGAACCTTCCCACACCGTCACGGAGCTCTCAGCAGGGTTGATCGCCACGCTGCTTCTGGGTTACTCCACGCCGGCGTCTGACGTCATCAGACGGCGTCTCTATGCCGGTCGCGTCTTTGGTGCGTCACTGTCTCACACTCAGCAGTCCAGCGGCACACAGAGTCCCAAACACGTCCCGTAGCAGAACAAATGTTCGATTTAAAACCGCAATGGGGATACAAAAATATATGAATGAAGGAACGCGCCCTCTCCTACGCGTTTCGTACTTCCGTACTTCGTCAGGGAATGAAGGAGGAGGTTCCGAGGGCGGTTCTTATACACACAGCATTACTGCTATTGGCCGGGCTGATTGACTTCAACTCCCCCCACCTGGAGAGGCATTTAGTCGTCCCGTGGGGGCGCTCGATCAACAATTAAACATACATAAGATAAACACTAAAATTAATAAACTTTAATATCATACATTGATGCAGACAGGCTCTAAAAATAAAGAGACAAAAGTTAAGCACACCGAAAAATCACACATTAAAACGATGTATAATGCTATCTCACAGTTTAGAATAAACCATAGATTTACATATGACTTCTAGCAAGTATATATAGCTTCATATGAAAATCTATATGATAATGAAATGGTGAAGGAATAGATCTTGGGGGATGGACATTAGTTATAGAAATTTAGAGAGAAAGAGTACCTAAATTAAACTTTTAATATTATAAAACTCGCAATTGAGTAAAAATAGTATATAGAACTGAAAACACTGGTATTAGGGATTAATTAAAAAAGAGACCATAGGTCAATCTCCTCATTGAGACCTGATGGAGACAAAGTGTGGAGTTTATATATCCACAAACTTTCTTGTTTGGACAGTTTTTTATCTCTGTCTCCACCACGTCTTCCTGATTGTACAGTCTGGATACCTATATATGTTAAGAGTGAGGGGTCACAGTCATGTTTGATCTTAAAATGCCTAGACACGCTATGTTGTTCAAATCCTAGTCTAATATTTCTAGCGTGTTCTAGAATCCTCACTCTTAGAAATCTTTTGGTTCGCCCTACATATTGATATCCACAGGGACACTGTAATAAATAAACCACATATGTGGTTTTGCAAGAAATACAATCTTTCACTGTAAACTTTTCCTTTGTTGCATTGGATACGAATGATTTACGGTTGGAATTTAATATTGGACAGGCTTTGCACTTCCCGCAGCAGTAATTGCCGTTTGGTTTATTCGGCATCCATGGTACCGCTAGTGATGTATTCAATGAAGTACCAATATCGCTGGGCGCTAGGAAGTGTTTGAGCGTCTTCGCCCGACGATAAATAAAGCTTGGATTTTTTTGGAGGGAGGGGCCCAATACAGGATCATTACAGAGAATATTCCAGTTCCTGTTTATTATTTTTTGTACACTAGTGCTGACTGAGCTAAACTCTGTAATGAAAGGAATTTTAATTGTTGCATCTACTTCATCATTTATAATTCTTTTATTCTGAATCAGCAGTGTGTCCCTATCCATTCTAACAACTTTTTCGAGTGAGCTGAGCAAGAGAGCCTTATCATACCCACGTTCCAAGAATTTTTTAAAAAGGGTGACCGATTGGGTTTCGAAGTCAGCCTGGAGACTGCAGTTGCGTTTAATACGCATGAACTGACTTTTGGGTATGTTGTCAACCCAGGATCTTTTGTGATTACTGGATGACAGAAGGAAGCTGTTGCAATCCACTTTTTAAAAAAAAGTTTTTGTATTGATGTTTTCACCAACCCTTGACATTAAACTAAGGTCTAGAAAGTCTATCTGACTAACATGTGACTCAGATGTAAATTTCAAGTTGTAGTCGTTTTGGTTCAGATAGACCTTAAAGAGCTCCAAGGTGTCCTCACCACCCTCCCAGACACACAAGACGTCATCGATATATCTTTGCCAAACAATAACCCGATTGGCAAATGGGTTATTGTGCCAAATAAAGTTAGCTTCCCATATCCCCATGTATATGTTCGCATAACTGGGAGCGAATCGCGTCCCCATGGCTGTGCCACACAACTGTAGATAAAACTGATTTAAAAATAGAAAATAGTTGTGTGACAAAATAAAAGTGATGGCATCGATAATAAAATCACAATTTAGAGGGTGAAGATCCATATCTTTGGATAACGTCTCCTTTACTGCCTCAATCCCTTTATCATGGGGAATACATGTATAGAGGGATTGGACGTCAAACGTTGCCCATCTGTAACCTTCCTGCCATTGGATTGTTTTGACTAGGTTTAAAACGGCAGTGGTATCTTTAATGTAAGATGGCAGTATTTTCACATATTTTTGTAGGAAAAAATCCACATACTGTGACAAGTTTGACGTTACGGATCCAATTCCGGAGATTATGGGTCTACCCGGTGGATCGATAGAGGCCTTGTGTATCTTGGGAAGGTGGTAGTATACTGGAATGGTGGGAAATAAGACATTCAAAAATTGGTATTCAGATTTAGACAATACTGTGGATGCAACAGCCTCATCAAGAAGGCTCTTTAGCTCAGAGACAAACTTGTTTGTCGGATCCTGACTTAATTTGCTATAGTTGCCAGGGTCATTCAGAATGCGCATGGCCTCCTTTTCATAGCTTACACGGTTTTGGATCACTACTCCTCCACCTTTATCAGCCTGTCTTATAATTAGGTCTTTTCTATCCTGAAGTTCTTTCAGTGCCAGATGTTCTTGATAACTGAGGTTGTGAGGTATGTCGGATGGTTTAAAGTTATTTACCAGTGATATAAATTCATTATTAACTATATTAAAAAACGAATCGATAAAACTCCCTTTACTTTGGGCTGGATAAAACCTTGAAGGTGGTTTGAAATCACTATGTTGACAAAGTGTCAAAAGTGGGTCTGTATCAATGGGATCTATAACAGTATTTATATTACTCAGATCGTTTCCTATCTCTTTTTTAAGGAAATGCCTCTTCAGTGTCAAGTTCCTAGTGAACTTGTGCAGATCTGAGAATAATTGGAAACCATTTGGACCACTTGACTGTGAAAATTTAAGTCCTTTACTAAGAACCAGTTTCTGACATAAAGTGAGATCAACATTGGATAAGTTAAAAATACCCTTAAAAGATTCGTTATTCTTTAATTCGACTCTCTTCTTTGTTTTGGTCTTACACTCTGCTCTTGTCCCTCTTCTGGTGAGTGGTGTCTTTTTTGCGACCTGGGAGTCTCTATATTTTTCTTCTCTTTCTCTTTTACTGTATTCCCCCTTTCTTTCGAACCCAAATATCTCTGTTTGAGTTCCTCCAGAAAAAGGGATTTCCTAGGGGATGCTTGCTCACAATCTTTCTTAGGGGGTGTATTTGCCCTCTGGTGTTCATTTTGCCTATCTTTCTGGTGAGTATCTTTCTTGTGATGTTCTTTATATGTATACTCTGATTTGGAGCTATCCCTCCTCTTATTATAACTATTGTGTCTCCTATCTTGTGACTTTTTTCTATAATTCTTAGATGGTCTATAGTCATCTTTCGTTTGTTCCCGATGGACCTTTTCACCCTCAAAATGGAGACTATTCTCCCTTTTTTTCTTTTGGTGGTAATTACCATGATATTTATTGGGGGGATTTTGACCAGTGGGAACAATACCCTTTTCCCTTTCGGATCTATTCCAGTCCTTCTGTCGACCATTGTCATAGTCATGTTTATCACGATAATTTTTTTTTTGCTTGTTAAGCATAATCTCCTCCGTCGTTGACTCTAAAGTCATTTTGAGGTCGCATTCCAATTTGGAACAGTCAGTATTTATAACTAGCGGTTCCAAAATTGCAATTTTTTTGCAGATATCTTTTTCTAAAGCTACAATTGTTCTGCTGCGTTCAAAGATGATCAATCTCATTAGTTCTCTTGAACATTCCTCCTGAATCCTATCCCATTCTTTCATAAATTGAATGTTATCTTTTCCAAAAGTGGGGTTCTTTTGGAAACGCAACCCACGGGGTACTCTCCCGCAGTCCAAATATCTCTGCATGGTGTTGCGTTCTAACCATTGTTTGGTCTCGGTTATGAGCAAATTTTCTAATTGCTTAAAATGGGTTTCAGCAGGAATGTCAATAATATATTCATCCTCAAAGACATGTGTCTCATCCTTAAACATGGAATCAAATAATGCAGCCCTTTTCTCTCTACAGCTTGATAATGACCAAGCCATAATGATGTCTGGCAATAACTAAATCACTAATACAGTATATATAAATACAGTGATATAAAATATTTAAATATAAAGTTAGACACTGTGTGAATTATACAGTGATGTGATATATACACATAAAACAAACCACACTGTGCAGCAAGGTGAGCAAAGAACTTGAGTGAAAACAAAAACAGGACTTGCGCTCATAGGTGATTGTGATAGGAAAAGTGATTTACACATAAAAGGTATGTATAAAATAAACAATACAACCTTAACGGGTGAGGTTTTGTGCAGCTGGTCTGTGGGAATGGCTCAAACACCAAGGCTACATGGAAACAAAAAAAGAACAGCGCAAAAAAACCATTGTGTAGTGTATTAAAAAATTATTTATAGTATAAAGGTGAGTATTGCACGTACATCAACAATAAGGGTTAATAGCATGACATGTTAGGGACATGTTACCACTCTGTAGGCACAACAGGATTCAGACACCGGTTGCAGGACGTTCACCCTCAGAATGCTGGTGTATGATTCCAAAGTAAGCAGCTCAGCGTTGGGGAACCTTCCCACACCGTCACGGAGCTCTCAGCAGGGTTGATCGCCACGCTGCTTCTGGGTTACTCCACGCCGGCGTCTGACGTCATCAGACGGCGTCTCTATGCCGGTCGCGTCTTTGGTGCGTCACTGTCTCACACTCAGCAGTCCAGCGGCACACAGAGTCCCAAACACGTCCCGTAGCAGAACAAATGTTCGATTTAAAACCGCAATGGGGATACAAAAATATATGAATGAAGGAACGCGCCCTCTCCTACGCGTTTCGTACTTCCGTACTTCGTCAGGGAATGAAGGAGGAGGTTCCGAGGGCGGTTCTTATACACACAGCATTACTGCTATTGGCCGGGCTGATTGACTTCAACTCCCCCCACCTGGAGAGGCATTTAGTCGTCCCGTGGGGGCGCTCGATCAACAATTAAACATACATAAGATAAACACTAAAATTAATAAACTTTAATATCATACATTGATGCAGACAGGCTCTAAAAATAAAGAGACAAAAGTTAAGCACACCGAAAAATCACACATTAAAACGATGTATAATGCTATCTCACAGTTTAGAATAAACCATAGATTTACATATGACTTCTAGCAAGTATATATAGCTTCATATGAAAATCTATATGATAATGAAATGGTGAAGGAATAGATCTTGGGGGATGGACATTAGTTATAGAAATTCAGAGAGAAAGAGTACCTAAATTAAACTTTTAATATTATAAAACTCGCAATTGAGTAAAAATAGTATATAGAACTGAAAACACTGGTACTGTATTAGGGATTAATTAAAAAAGAGACCATACGTCAATCTCCTCATTGAGACCTGATGGAGACAAAGTCTGGAGTTTATATATCCACAAACTTTCTTGTTTGGACAGTTTTTTATCTCTGTCTCCACCACGTCTTCCTGATTGTACAGTCTGGATACCTATATATGTTAAGAGTGAGGGGTCACAGTCATGTTTGATGTTAAAATGCCTAGACACGCTATGTTGTTCAAATCCTAGTCTAATATTTCTAGCGTGTTCTAGAATCCTCACTCTTAGAAATCTTTTGGTTCGCCCTACATATTGATATCCACAGGGACACCGAAAGTTTGGGGATATATAAACTCCAGACTTTGTCTCCATCAGGTCTCAATGAGGAGATTGACGTATGGTCTCTTTTTTAATTAATCCCTAATACCAGTGTTTTCAGTTCTATATACTATTTTTACTCAATTGCGAGTTTTATAATATTAAAAGTTTAATTTAGGTACTCTTTCTCTCTGAATTTCTATAACTAATGTCCATCCCCCAAGATCTATTCCTTCACCATTTCATTATCATATAGATTTTCATATGAAGCTATATATACTTGTTAGAAGTCATATGTAAATCTATGGTTTATTCTAAACTGTGAGATAGCATTATACATCGTTTTAAAGTGTGATTTTTCGGTGTGCTTAACATTTGTCTCTTTATTTTTAGAGCCTGTCTGCATCAATGTATGATATTAAAGTTTATTAATTTTAGTGTTTATCTTATGTATGTTTAATTGTTGATCGAGCGCCCCCACGGGACGACTAAATGCCTCTCCAGGTGGGGGGAGTTGAAGTCAATCAGCCCGGCCAATAGCAGTAATGCTGTGTGTATAAGAACCGCCCTCGGAACCTCCTCCTTCATTCCCTGACGAAGTACGGAAGTACGAAACGCGTAGGACAGGGCGCGTTCCTTCATTCATATATTTTTGTATCCCCATTGCGGTTTTAAATCGAACATTTGTTCTGCTACGGGACGTGTTTGGGACTCTGTGTGCCGCTGGACTGCTGAGTGTGAGACAGTGACGCACCAAAGACGCGACCGGCATAGAGACGCCGTCTGATGACGTCAGACGCCGGCGTGGAGTAACCCGGAAGCAGCGTGGCGATCAACCCTGCTGAGAGCTCCGTGACGGTGTGGGAAGGTTCCCCAACGCTGAGCTGCTTACTTTGGAATCATACAAGAGCATTCTGAGGGTGAACGTCCTGCAACCGGTGTCTGAATCCTGTTGTGCCTACAGAGTGGTAACATGTCCCTAACATGTCATGCTATTAACCCTTATTGTTGATGTACGTGCAATACTCACCTTTATACTATAAATAATTTTTTAATACACTACACAATGGTTTTTTTGCGCTGTTCTTTTTTTGTTTCCATGTAGCCTTGGTGTTTGAGCCATTCCCACAGACCAGCTGCACAAAACCTCACCCGTTAAGGTTGTATTGTTTATTTTATACATACCTTTTATGTGTAAATCACTTTTCCTATCACAATCACCTATGAGCGCAAGTCCTGTTTTTGTTTTCACTCAAGCTGAGGTAGTGTGCATGAGTCCTACCTATATCCAGTGCAGCGCCTCCACCTCATCAGGATCCCAGCGTCCGCTTGTGGATGGTCCTGGTGAGGAACTCCTCTGTGGTGCACTCCTCTGTGTAATCAGTCCACACTTACACACAAGGGTATGGTTTAACAGGATCATCTTTATTGACTTGCGACGGGCCAGCTGCCCCTCACAGTGGGTGTACTTAGCCTCTCATGTTCACCGCACTTCCCTTTGAAAGGTGTCCTTTCCCTATTTGGTGGATTCCCTATCTCCCCTTAGGGAGATAGTCCCTGTGCCAGGTCCCTGGTCACAGTCTTATAAGCTGTCTCCTCCCAAGCCTGCACTCAGACTTGCTCCTTGTCTCATAACTTCTTACATAACCTTCCAACAGCTTAGCAACAACTCTGAGCTAACTTTTGAGCAGTGCTGTGCCTTATGTATCCTCTGGGGGCTGGCAGAACACTGACATCACTAATCATGGATTCAGAGCATGTGACCACTCCCATCCATACATAGGGCACCTCACCAGGGTGTGAGGGCAAACCTCCATAATTACTGCTGGCATGCCCATAACTTACCAGGCCTTACTGTCAGCAGGAGAGATGACTGTAGCCATTTTACAGCATGGTTACATATATATATACTGTATATGTATATATATATATATATATATATATATATATATATATATATATATATATATATATATATATATATATATATATATATATATACTGTATATAGATAGATAAGGGGAGGAAAAAAAACCTTGTGTCTATGAGGCTTCATACGCCCTCACAAAGAGAAGCTAGGTAGCTTAATTGGAACTCAAAGGTTTTAATGAAATAAATCAAAATCACTTACTCCATCTATGTAGAGGGACCCTATCCTGAACGATTTCACTCAGGCTCAATGACTAACAATAAAAAATGCCCCCGTCCCCCATTTGAAACTAATCCAAATGTGGTCACTTAAAAAAATTCAGCCACCAATTAGAACTAATCCTAGGCCTGCTCTTCAAGATGGCATCACAAATGTTTACAAATAAACATTGTTTGGTAACACATAAGTTAGCAAAAATCTGTGCGGCCATTTCGAATGGCGGTGACAGGGGAACATCCACCAACCACATTGGTTGATTTTACACATGGTCAGTTACTATGGTTTTCAGGCTATATCATGGCAACAGCAGTGAGAGGACAGGGCATCTGAAAATAGGAAAAACATTTTTTTTCAACAAATATCATATGAGGATTATCCTTCATGCAATTGAGGAGCCATGGCTACCATCAAGATGGACCTCCAATAAATATGGATGCCAGGAGTAGGTTTCATTGTAGACTTTGCTTTTTTCTTAATGCCACTCTTTTGTACTGTAAATTGCTTCTTTTTTTTTTTTTCACTGTCAAGTGGTCACCTTTGAATTCATTTTACATTTTTGGGGCTTTTTTATGAGTATTTGTATGGTCTGTCATGGGGCCTGTGTGGAATAGCTCTTGCGGGTCATAGACCCTAAAGAAGATAAGCTCTGCATGGACAGGTAAGTGATTTTTATTTATTTCATTAACACCTCTGAGTGCCAATGAGGCTATCTAGGCTCTTATTGTGAGAGCCTAAGAAGCTACCCAGGCGCTCAATGGGTTAATTACATAGTTACATTGTAGGTGAGGTTGAAAAAAGATACATATTCCTTGAGTTCAATCTATGTTAAATGTGTTATTACAGCATATTAATTATGTGGAAGGCGGAAAAAAAAACTTCCAGTTAAACATTATCCAATGATAATGAGGAAAAAAAAAATTCTTGCCTTGCTCCAATAATGGCAATCTGATTTCTCCCTGGATCAACGTCCTTCCCATGTTTACTTATTTGGTATATCCCTGTATACCTTTCCAAACTAGATGTCCAACCTTTTTTGGAAGATATCTATTGTATGTGCCATCACAGTCTCCATGGGGTAATGAATTCCACATTTTAACTGCCCTTACTGTAAAGAACCCTTTCCTTTGTTGTTGGTGAAATCTCTTTTCCTCCAACCTTAAGGGATTACCCTGTGTACTGCCCTTGGGTAGAAGTTATTTTGAAAGCTTCTTGTATTGACTCTGAATATATTTGTATATAGTTATCATATCCCCTGTGAGACACCTCTTGTCTAATGTAAACAAATCTAATTTAGCTAGCCTCTCCTCATAAATCAAAATTTTCATCCTCTTTATTCATTTGTTGGCTCTTACCTGCACTTTTTTTAGATTCAGAATGTCTTTGTAATGAAAGCTGTACCAGAACTTGGTGAATCCTGGCATACTGTATGGGCTATATTTAATAAGTGGTTCTATGCCATTAGACACCTTAAAGTCCACTTATTTGGTAACTTGTGACAGGGGAGCGCAATCTTTTTTCCCTGCGCCCCCCTGCGGCTGTTCCCCTCTCTGTCCCTCACCCCCTCCTATTACCTCGGCTCTGACATCTGGGCGTCATTTGATGCCGCGTTGCCATGGCGACGCGTCTCCAGAAGCCATCTGAGCCAAGGTAAGTGCAGTTTACAGAGGCCTTCGCCGCTTCCCCAAAGCGCGCGGGGTCTCTGTAAACCCCGCGCTCCCCGCAGACAAACTCTCGCCCCCCAGTTTACGAACCGCTGACTTATGGAGTAGCAGTGCTAAGTAAATATGATGGTTAGTCCTTAACAGATTTTCAATGGTTGAAACAATGGTCTGTCAGTTATACCTGCCAGGGGATTGATAATATTACTCTGCCATATGCAAAAATTAAATGTATTAATGCTGGAAATGTTTTGGGCAGAAATGTATTATCATTCCTATTGCAAACATTGAATTTGTCATGTTTATATCATCATACCAGATGATATGGCGTTCAACATCTGAACTTGTAATTCAACCTCTGCTATTTATTGTTCTCTGTTAAAAGAAATTGTAATGCTGACACATTTTGCTTTTTTTATTCATATGTTATCTCCTAGAGTATATATGTACATACTAGAACTGTTATATATATATATAATAATAATATATATATATATATATATATAACACACAAAAAAGGAAGTTGCTCAACACCTGATATTGGAGGTTAACTCAAGCCCTTAAATTAATGCTGACTATAGGGGTAAAATAAAATATAAACCCCGAATAAAATCAGTTTAAAGAGAGTATAGAACTTGATGGTGCTAGGGGATAATAGAAACTATGTAAAACACACAGATGAAAGGGACAAAGACAATCCCCTTATTAGCACTCTAAATTACACCTAAAGAAAATCTACTAATAAAGATTATATTGAAAGAACCAGATGCTCTGCCGAGTCAGAAAAATGAACAAGATTTTATTAGGATAACAGCAAGACACACTAACTTAAAAACATAAATATACTAAAGACAGCCTGAAAAAATATATGTATCAAAAAAATAAATATATGGAAAAAGGACTATTAATCAAATAAATAAACTATATGTGAAACAAAAAGACTAAAATGTGTCTAAATCAAATATAAATAATGACACCAAAATAGCTTAATGTAACCAAAAATGGTAATACAAAGTCATATAAATCCCTACTGGCATGAATGCCTAATAGAGAGATATACTTGATGGATTATGGCATTGGGAAAAGTATATGATCAATGACCCAGTATACAGCCAGGAATAATAATATAGTACCAAAAAAGGGGGAGAAAAACACACAGGGAAAAATGATATATCTAATAATCATACCCTGACCAGCAATTCCCAAAAATGAAAACAATGAGAACTGATGCAGCAAACAAAATATACAACTGTTAAGGACATACTAGCAAACAGAGTCATACATAAGGAAAACACCACAGTGCACAGCACTGCAAGGACAAGTAATGCCCAAACAGCAAAAAGAATTAATACTCAGCTGCAGCTGGATTGCGTGAGGCGTGTGTCCATAGAGTTGTAAAAGATGTTTTCCAATGCTTGCTCATAACAGAAATAAAGAAAGTCCAAAATGCTGCAACAGATCCATAACGAGTCCTTCCAAATAAAGATTACATGAGGGCTGTCAAATAGTAAACACTCAACGCGTTTCACCCGTCGGTGGGCTTCTTCCCGGAGTGGTAAAACTTAAAGTGAAGGCGAGCAGTGTTTTATAGGAGGTGAGGTAATCAGTTGCAGCATTGTGAGTATTTCCCCGTCCAATTGGAGATGCTAGCTTATTTCAGTTGCGTCACGCGCACCCATGCAGGCAATAATGTAATTGCTTTAAGCGACAACAGATTGAGCCGATATACTCGCAGTGGTGCGCATGCGCATATCATCTTTGCTATTAGCAGCCAAGATCACAACCAAAAAGCCTATGAATAGCCAAGATCACAAGAATAGATGAAAAAATTCCCTTAGGAACTTCTGAAGCAGTTACAAACATATTGAACAACAGCACCACTATTTTGTTTGCTGCCACTCTGTGCAATTCCCACAATTTGATTTTGCGTAAGATCGTGGGCAAAGGGCAGCAGACATATTTCAAAGAGTAGTGATACTGTTACATACACATAAATTATCTACACCACTATTCTTCATAGTCATAGTTGTGTCAATAGTATAATACTACCAATGTTTGTTAGCAGTTTCTAAAGACATATATCAGCTTTTATCAGTCATTGCATAACACTACATCTGGATAGGTGATGTTCCCATCCCGGTGATGACTTTGAAGCAGAGGTTGTGCAAGATCAGACGTCATTAAATGATGTATTAGATGACGTCATCAGCCGATCACATCAAGGACTAAAGTACTTAGGGGGATCAATTCATGTGTAGGTGCACTGACGAAAGAAGGACATACATGTTAAAGAGATAAAGCTATGTTATATTTAAAGCTATTATAAAGCACATTTCAGAATTGATGAAATAAATGAAAGAGTAGATGTTCACATTTTATCATTAAAAATAATTTATAAGTTTAAAAAGATAAATAGTGAAACAGAGAGGAAACGAAATAATATATAATTTTGCAATTCTAATTTCAAGGCTAAGGGCACGCTACTCCACTGATTTATGGAGATTTTGTTAGAGCTTCAATATTTCTTATATGTACAAATTTGAATAATAAGCTACAGAAACATAGCGAAATCTAAGGAGTCGTTATGTCCCATGGGCTGCATAGTGTTGAGGAGAACGATCCAGCGACATTCCTTCTTAAGTAGTGCTTTCTCCAAATCCCCACCCCTAATGACTAGGGCCACTTTATCAAAAGCAAATGCTGACAGACACGTACTGTCAGACGCATGATATTGTAGGAAATGTCTGGCTACAGATGTTATCTTTTTAAATTAGTCCAAATCCCGTTTTGCTGTTTTGATGTTTCTTGTATGTTCAAGGACCCTAAAGCGGACTTCACGTGTAGTCATGCCAATATATTTAAGGTCACAGGGACAAGTTAAACAGTATATTACACCTTTGGTCTTACAATTAAGGGTGTATCCAATGGTATACTGTTTTGTATGCTTACTGTTTAGAAACTTGTCTGTCTGTACCATATATTTACAGGCAGAGCAGCTGTTGCATTTAGAGAAGCCCTTTTTTCTAATGGACAAAAAGGTTTCGCTCGTATGGGGAACATAGTGACTATGCACAAGTCGGTCTTTGAGGTTAGGTGACCGTCGACTTGTCATGTTGACCCTGTCACCCACCGCCTCCCTCAGTTCTCCGTCTGTACATAAGACTGGCCAGTGCTTCTGAAGAATAAGCTGAAGATCTTTCCACCTGTCATTATATGTACCAATGAAACGTGTTTTGGAGTCATGAGTCTTCATTTGCGTTGGCTATTTGCACTATGCTGATACCCAGCATGAATATGTTTACTGCTATAGCCTCGGGATCTAAATCTTGTACGCATCTCAGCAGCCCTAGACTCAAAGCAATCCTCGGTGGAGCAATTACGCTTTAACCTCAAAAATTCGCTGCGAGGAATGCCCCGAATCTGGTGCTGCTGGTGAAAACTCGAAGCATGCAAGATTGAATTTGTAGAGGTAGACTTTCTAAAAATATCAGTACCAATACCGCCACTCTCATCAATGAAGATCCTGAGATCCAGAAAATCCACTGATTGAGTGCTTGATTTGCAGGTAAGTTTGATATTAAGTTTGTTGTGGTTGAGCACATCGACGAAATGGGCTGCTGAGATTTAGATCCCGAGGCTATAGCAGTAAACATATTCATGCTGGGTATCAGGATAGTGCAAATAGCCAACGCATTACATTATTACATCCTAAAATGAAGACTCATGACTCCAAAACACGTTTCATTGGTACATATAATGACAGGTGGAAAGATCTTCAGCTTATTCTTCAGAAGCACTGGCCAGTCTTATGTAAAGACGGAGAACTGAGGGAGGCGTGGGTGACAGGGTCAACATGACAAGTCGACGGTCACCTAACCTCAAAGACCGACTTGTGCATAGTCACTATGTTCCCCATACGAGCGAAACCTTTTTGTCCATTAGAAAAAAGGGCTTCTCTAAATGCAACAGCTGCTCTGCCTGTAAATATATGGTACAGACAGACAAGTTTCTAAACAGTAAGCATACAAAACAGTATACCATTGGATACACCCTTAATTGTAAGACCAAAGGTGTAATATACTGTTTAACTTGTCCCTGTGACCTTAAATATATTGGCATGACTACACGTGAAGTCCGCTTTAGGGTCCTTGAACATACAAGAAACATCAAAACAGCAAAACAGGATTTGGACTAATTTAAAAAGATAACATCTGTAGCCAGACATTTCCTACAATATCATGCGTCTGACAGTACGTGTCTGTCAGCATTTGCTTTTGATAAAGTGGCCCTAGTCATTAGGGGTGGGGATTTGGAGAAAGCACTCCTTAAGAAGGAATGTCGCTGGATCGTTCTCCTCAACACTATGCAGCCCATGGGACATAACGACTCCTTAGATTTCGCTATGTTTCTGTAGCTTATTATTCAAATTTGTACATATAAGAAATATTGAAGCTCTAACAAAATCTCCATAAATCAGTGGAGTAGCGTGCCCTTAGCCTTGAAATTAGAATTGCAAAATTATATATTATTTCGTTTCCTCTCTGTTTTACTATTTATCTTTTTAAACTTATAAATTATTTTTAATGATAAAATGTGAACATCTACTCTTTCATTTATTTCATCAATTCTGAAATGTGCTTTATAATAGCTTTAAATATAACATAGCTTTATCTCTTTAACATGTATGTCCTTCTTTCGTCAGTGCACCTACACATGAATTGATCCCCCTAAGTACTTTAGTCCTTGATGTGATCGGCTGATGACGTCATCTAATACATCATTTAATGACGTCTGATCTTGCACAACCTCTGCTTCAAAGTCATCACCGGGATGGGAACATCACCTATCCAGATGTAGTGTTATGCAATGACTGATAAAAGCTGATATATGTCTTTAGAAACTGCTAACAAACATTGGTAGTATTATACTATTGACACAACTATGACTATGAAGAATAGTGGTGTAGATAATTTATGTGTATGTAACAGTATCACTACTCTTTGAAATATGTCTGCTGCCCTTTGCCCACGATCTTACGCAAAATCAAATTGTGGGAATTGCACAGAGTGGCAGCAAACAAAATAGTGGTGCTGTTGTTCAATATGTTTGTAACTGCTTCAGAAGTTCCTAAGGGAATTTTTTCATCTATTCTTGTGATCTTGGCTATTCATAGGCTTTTTGGTTGTGATCTTGGCTGCTAATAGCAAAGATGATATGCGCATGCGCACCACTGCGAGTATATCGGCTCAATCTGTTGTCGCTTAAAGCAATTACATTATTGCCTGCATGGGTGCGCGTGACGCAACTGAAATAAGCTAGCATCTCCAATTGGACGGGGAAATACTCACAATGCTGCAACTGATTACCTCACCTCCTATAAAACACTGCTCGCCTTCACTTTAAGTTTTACCACTCCGGGAAGAAGCCCACCGACGGGTGAAACGCGTTGAGTGTTTACTATTTGACAGCCCTCATGTAATCTTTATTTGGAAGGACTCGTTATGGATCTGTTGCCGTATTTTGGACTTTCTTTATTTCTGTTATGAGCAAGCATTGGAAAACATCTTTTACAACTCTATGGACACATGCCTCACGCAATCCAGCTGCAGCTGAGTATTAACTCTTTTTGCTGTTTGGGCATTACTTGTCCTTGCAGTGCTGTGCACTGTGGTGTTTTCCTTATGTATGACTCTGTTTGCTAGTATGTCCTTAACAGTTGTATATTTTGTTTGCTGCATCAGTTCTCATTGTTTTCATTTTTGGGAATTGCTGGTCAGGGTATGATTATTAGATATATAATTTTTCCCTGTGTGTTTTTCTCCCCCTTTTTTGGTACTATATTATTATTCCTGGCTGTATACTGGGTCATTGATCATATAATTTTCCCAATGCCATAATCCATCAAGTATATCTCTCTATTAGGCATTCATGCCAGTAGGGATTTATATGACTTTGTATTACCATTTTTGGTTACATTAAGCTATTTTGGTGTCATTATTTATATTTGATTTAGACACATTCTAGTCTTTTTGTTTCACATATAGTTTATTTATTTGATTAATAGTCCTTTTTCCATATATTTATTTTTTTGATACATATATTTTTTCAGGCTGTCTTTAGTATATTTATGTTTTTAAGTTAGTGTGTCTTGCTGTTATCCTAATAAAATCTTGTTCATTTTTCTGACTCGGCAGAGCATCTGGTTCTTTCAATATAATCTTTATTAGTAGATTTTCTTTAGGTGTAATTTAGAGTGCTAATAAGGGGATTGTCTTTGTCCCTTTCATCTGTGTGTTTTACATATATATATATATATATATATATATATATATATATATATATATATATATATATATACCTACATATATACAGTATATTGTTTTCATTTTTTGCAGATATTTTTCAGAAATTGGCTTCTGTTAAAGATCAAAGAGAGTGGGTCATAGCAAGTGGAGCACAGAAAGTAAGTTATCGGCAAAAATGGTAACTGTTCATTTTATCTATGTGTTTTCCTACAAATTCAAATTTTCATTGATCTTTCCAAAGGCAACACAAAATATGCATTTGGGGAATAATATGGATGTTACCAGAAATCAGGAATAGCAATGATGTTGGTTTTGGAGAAAACAAAATAGGAACTACTAGTGATGTCCTTCTTATGCTCTTTTTTTAGGATTGTATTTTGTAACCCCCTGTAGGATGGGATCCACATACTTGCTCTGCTACCTGACAGATTCCTCTCCAATGTGCTATGGACATGTGACGGGAAATGGATATGATAGTAGCCAATGATAACGGTTGTGGAAGAGGAGGGATTAAGAGGCAGAGGAGCCTTTAAAGGGGGGTGGGGGGAGGGATCAGATCTGCACTGACCTGAGTACTATCAGGTTTGGTCGAGGATGGTAGAGTGTGCATGAGTGCACATGGCAGCAGGGGTAACGGGTTACAGTCAGACCGTGATAGAGCGTACGAGCGACATCGGAGGGGACCCTTAACTGCTACAAAACACAGCGGTACAGAAGCACCCTTTTCAAAGTACAAGACTGCAACAGTTAGTACACTACAAGCTCCCACACAAAGCCAGTATCCCAGGATACGGTGGCTAACGCACACTGACATTGACTTACACCTGTGCAGCATTATTGGGGATTGTGTTATTTGTGTATACTGTATGTGGTGATCCTCTGCTGAGGATCACAAGTTGTCCGTGCCAGTAAGAGTACAGTAAAGCCGGATCATCATCTGTATAGCATGTCTGTATTTTCCCGCCATCTAACTGTAGGCCACGTGTGGCCCACTAAGTACTGTAGCAATCCTCTGAGAAAGATAATGTCCTACAGGAGAAGTTTTATCCTGCTTGTATATGTAAGCGTTGGCATTTTTGATATATTAAATCTGAAGTGAATAATTTTGGCTTGCAGGGTTTGTGTGTTGAATAGAACAACCACCTAAAATGGGTGTTTAACATGAAAGTAAAGTGCTTTTCTACCCACAAGTATATTTATGTAATTCTGTAGATATTATATATAGGTAATTTATGTCTTTGAGAAGTGGTAATACTGATCTGTTAGTTGTGACATGTAATATTCAGTCAGACTGCATAGAAGCAGATGTTAGGTCTCTGTATAATACTGTATGTTCTATTTCTTTGTCTACTTGTTTTGGCCTTGTTTCGATAAATTCAGAGGGATGACAAAAATGTGATGAATGCATACGATCTGGTAAATGATGAGATGGACAATGTTTGTCTATCTTCATCTTCTCATCTAAACTTGTGCATTAACTATATAATTTGCCCATTGAGTGCTGTGGTAATGCACCAATTAAAAAAATAGATTTGTTATTTATAATAGTTTCACATTTTACAGTACTGATAGATATAATAAACTGATGGCTTACGGTATAAAATGTATCAGTGTCGATTTGTTTTGGCAACTTCCATATACAGCCGCGGCAGCTTTTATTTTACTGTAACACTTCTCAGTTATTGTGCGGTGTTTTTTTCAGAATGCCACGTGCTTCACCGCGTTCATGCCGTATTCATGCCGACCGTCACTTGCGTTTGATCTGTTTAATGATAATGGTTTGGATTTTATTGGGTGCAATTCTTCGCGTATCCGCCAGATGGCAGATATTCATGAATTGTAATGAATTCTAATGTGTACACTACAGTACTGTACATGTGCTTCAGTAATGTGTCGACTTGCAGGTGTTTAAAAAATACCACAGTGGTCCATTGTGAATTGACCTTGGTACTGAAGAAATTACAATACTGTATCAATTTAGGCGTTTCATATTAAAAACTCAATGCACAGTGTCTGGTGTTCTACAGTTTTGTTCAGCATTCCGAGATGAGTACACCGCCACAGTACGTGTTCAAAAAGCCCGACTTAACGTACTGCACCGACACACTTTATTCGAGCAAATACCCGGTATGTACCTGGCAGATACCTGGAATGCGCCGCTCCTCACCTCTGACAAGCCCCGTTGCGTTTGCCTTCCCAGCCTGGGTTCATGCCTGGCTGATGGGCGGCTGATCTGTTAAATGATAATGATTAGGATTTAATAGGCTGCAATGCTTCACGTGTCTACCAGATGGCATAAATTCATGAATTGTAATGCACTATATATATATATATACTGTGCAGTATTGCAGCCAGCGGGAATAAAATGCTTCAATCCCTGCTTGGAAAATAACTCAATGCACTCGGGCAGAAAACAGTCACAAACCTCAATACACCCGGGTATACCCGAATTCGTGGGACTAGCCAAGCTCGAATAAAGTGTGTCGCCAGTGTACGCTTATTTAATAAGAATAAGAAAACAGCGTGTCTGGCCGCGGTTATCAGAGCGGCGCGGCTTCGGCTGATTTAGAATAAAGGGTGTCGCAGCTGTAGTTCTTTTGAAAGACAATATACAGTACAGTACATGCAATATAAAAGCTGAGTTAAAATCGGTTGACAGGACGTGAACCTCCTTTTTCAAGCTTGAAAAATAAAATTAAACAAAAAGCATAAAGTAAAATAGTAAGAAATGACTTTATAGAACCTGTCTCCAGGTATCTTAAAGAGGGTTCATACAAAATGTTGCCCAGAAGACTTGAGGAGAGATATAGAACAGTAATCAAGGAACATATTCTTGAATTAGAAAATCCATTATATATATATATATATATATTTAATGGAAAAAGGGCTACACATATATATATATATATATATATATATATATATACACACACATATCTTAATATATAAAATCGAAAGGTTAGTGCTATCTGCGGTGAATCTGATTGGTCCTCAGCCTCTGGCCAATCAGATTGGTGGGTCTGACATCACCCAACTGCCACTCGCTTCCCCCTCGGATACACACACACACACACACACACACACACACACACACACACACACACACACACACACACACACACACACACACACACACACACACACACACACACACACACACACACACTCCCCCCCCCATCACACTCACCTCCCTCCCCGGGGCTCAGTCACCTCCCTCCCCTACGCTCAGTCACCTCCCTCCCCGGCGCTCAGTCACCTCCCTCCCGACGCTCACCTCCTCCCTCCCCGGCGCTCACCTCCCTCCCCGGCGCTCACTTCCCTCCCCGGCACTCACTTCCCTCCCCGGCGCTCACTTCACTCCCCGGCGCTCACTTCACTCCCCGGTGCTCACTTCACTCCCCGGCGCTCACTTCACTCCCTCCCCGGTGGGGGGACAGGCAGTGGGCAGCCTCGCGGTGCAGAGTGCCTAAGATGGCGGTGCCTGGAAGGACCCCCTTCTTCCTGTAGCTGCCTCGCGGCGGCGCCGCTGGGAGGTGGGAAACAGAGAGGTGACATATGTGTGTGTGTGTGTCACTGTGTGTGTGTGTGTGTGTGTGTCACTGTGTGTGTGTGTGTGTCACTGTGTGTGTGTGTGACACTGTGTGTGTGTGATGCTGTGTGTGTGTCACTGTGTGTGTGTGACACTGTGTGTGTGTATGTGTCACTGTGTGTGTGTGTGTGTGTGTGTGTGTGTGTGTGTGTGTGTGTGTGTGTGACACTGTGTGTGTGTGTGTCAGACACTGTAGGGTGGGGACCGGAGCTGCACATGGGGGGGGGGGGAGGAGCGGAGAGAGAGGTGGGAGCGGAGAAACATACAGGGGGAGTGGATGTCCACTTTCCCCCCCTCCTGTCCACTGTCCCCCCCTCCTGTCCACTGTCCCCCCCCTCCTGTCCACTGCCCCCCCACCCCCTCCTGTCCACTGTCCCCCCCCTCCTGTCCACTGTCCCCCCCCCCTCCTGTCCACTGTCCCCCCCCTCCTGTCCACTGCCCCCCCTCCTGTCCACTGCCCCCCCCTCCTGGCCCCCCCCTCCTGTCCACTGTCCCCCCCTCCTGTCCACTGTTCCCCCCCTCCTGTCCACTGTCCCCTGTCTCCCCCCCTCCTGTCCACTGTCCCCCCCCCCCCCCCTCCACCTCCTAGCGGGAAATTTAACTCACGGGCAACGCCAGGTCTCTCAGCTAGTATATACATATATATATATATATATATACATATACATATATATACATATACATATATACATACATACATATATATACATATATATATGTAGCCCTCTTTCCCTCTAACATATAGGGTCTACTGGTGCTAGTTTCACCTGCTGGATCAGAGAGATCTGGGCCTCCGCCACGGGGGGCCTGAGGCATCAATATAGTAACTGGTAGCGCCTCCACTTGCCCAGGATCCCAAAGAGTGTGAGATTACCCTGGTCAAGAATCACTAATAACAATACACAGATGTCAATAACAACTTTTACTATTCTCTGAACTAAACTAAACTAAACAGTGCGCTAATGGGTACATCTATACACCGTGTCCACAGTATTGTAGGAACCCCCTTGGACACATAACCCTCCAAGTGTCCCCAAAAAGGAGCCCGCCCCTCTAGGCGTGATCAGCGCCTGTACTATACGGAGTTGTTGGTGCACGTAGATGCAGAGGTACATGCCGATCCCACAATGTCCTCTGCGATGGGCTCACACCACAGGGAGAGCCTCTAGCGTGAGGATAGTCTTTATCTTCAATCGAATAGTCTGGTCCCAGACTCAGCACAGTAGCTGTGTCCCTGACTAGCACTAATCACTAACCAGACAAGGTCCCTATCTAAGGGGCTTTCCCTACAACAGCCACAAACTGGTGGTGTCTCAGGGCCTTAACTGGGGCCTAGGGGGTGCTGGCCTAATTGAGAGGCTACTTGCCTCTCTGCACCACCTTCCCCTATCCTCTCCTGGCACCTACTGACACTCGTGCTCCACTGTCAGCTTCCTACTTCCCTTCTCAGTACAATCCTAGAGCCCTATTGGCTGGCATGGTCAGGTGACTGTTACTAAGACTCATGGGACTTGTAGACCCTATTCAGAGCCTTAATCTTATCGGCCCCACTTTGCGTGCTTGTCCTGCGCATGCACAACATCATTCATGGCCGCCGCAACTCCTGGCACTGCTGCGCATGCGTGGCTATGCGCAAAATGGTGGTGCCCTGCTACGGGAGCTGCCAGTGATGCGATCGACCCACCGGTAATTCCCGCTGCGCAGCGGGGGTCCCTGCGCTCAGCGGAGGCAAGGGGAGGAAACGGAGGACCTGGTTACATATATATCTCCAGGGCTCGACAAATTAAAAAAAAAAAACACTTGCCCCCACAAGAAACCTCACTCACCCCCCTCATTTTACCTGCTAGCGAGTATTACCGGTGGCGGGGTGCAGCGGCAGGGTGCGGTGTCTCCCGGCATTCTCCTGATTAATCCCCAGCAACTTCTGTGTCTCCGCTGACGCTGCGTGACTTCTTGACATCACTTAGCATCCCGATGTCATGGCAATGTGGCATCATTTGACGCCACACAGTCATCTCTACTGGAGCTGCAGCGGTGACACGGAAGTGGCTGGGGAAGAATCAAGAGAATGTAGGGAGACGCCATACAATGCCGCCGGTAACACTACCGAGCAGGCAAAATGCACTCGTCCCAGGCGAGGGGGCAAGTGCATTTGTCGAGCCCTGTATCTATCAACATAAACATATATAAACACACACTAATATATATATATATATATATATATATATATATATATATACAGTGTTCGACAAATCACCCAAAAATCTACTCGCGCAACCAAAAAATCTACTCGCCACCTAGTCCCGCCCCCAACTCCGCCCCTAGTCCCGCCCCCAACTCCACCCCTAGTCCCGCCCCCAACCCCGCTTTAAAATAAAATATATAAATAAAATACATTTAATAAATTCCTAGTCAGAACAACATTCATTTTTGACATAAATGTATTTATTGTATTACATTATACTACAATTAGACGTGTGTGTGTGTGTGTGTGTGTGTGTGTGTGTGTGTGTGTGTCAATGTCGGATCTAGAAATAAAAGCCAGATGTGAATGACTAGTTTCCTGAAGTCCTTAACCAGTGTCTGGACGTCGGCGCTTCACAGAGAGAGACAGACAGAGAGAGACAGACAGACAGACACACACACACAGAGAGCGGCACACACCCCCACACACACACAGAGAGAAAGAGAGACACAGAGAAAGAGAGAGAAAGAGAGACACACGGAGAAAGAGCGAGAAAGAGAGAGAATGAGAGACACACACACTGAGAGAATGAGAGACAAAGATAGAGTGCGACAGAGAGAGCGAAGAAGAGAGTGCGACAGAGAGGGAGAGGGAGACAGAGAGATGGAGACAGAGACAGAGAGAGGGAGACAGAGAGAGGGAGAGGGAGACAGAGGAGGGAGAGGGAGACAGAGAGAGAGAGGGAGAGGGTGACAGAGAGAGGGAGAGGGTGACAGAGAGAGGGAGAGGGTGACAGAGAGAGGGAGAGGGTGACAGAGAGAGGGAGAGGGCGACACAGGGAGACGGAGAGGGTGGGTCACACAGGGAGAGGGTGACACGGAGAGGGAGGGTGACAGGGAGCGGGACAGGGTGACACAGGGAGAGGGTAACACAGGGAGAGGATGACACAGGGAGAGGGTGAGAGGGAGAGGGTGACACAGGGAGAGGGAGAGGGTGACACAGGGAGAGGGAGGGTGACACAGGGAGGGTGACACAGGGAGGGTGACACAGGGAGAGGGAGGGTGACACAGGGAGAGGGAGGGTGACACAGGGAGAGGGTGACACAGGGAGAGGGTGACACAGGGAGAGGGAGGGTGACAAAGGGAGAGGGAGGGTGACACAGGGAGAGGGAGGGTGACACAGGGAGAGGGTGGGTGACACAGGGAGAGGTTGGGTGACACAGGGAGAGGGTGGGTGACACAGGGAGAGGGAGGGGGAGAGTGAGGGTGACAGGGAGAGGGAGGGTGACAGGGAGAGGGAGGGTGACAGGGAGAGGGGGAGGGTGACAGGGAGAGGGGGAGGGTGACACAGGGAGAGGGAGGGTGACACGGGGAGAGGGAGGGTGACACAGGGAGAGGGAGGGTGACACAGGGAGAGGGAGGGTGAGAGAGGGAGAGAGAGGGAGAGGGTGACAGAGAGAGAGAGGGTGACAGAGAGGGAGAGGGTGACAGAAAGAGGGAGAGGGTGACAGAGAGAGGGAGAGGGCGACACAGGGAGAGGGCGACACAGGGAGAGGGTGACACAGGGAGACGGAGAGGGTGGGTCACACAGGGAGAGGGTGACACGGAGAGGGAGGGTGACAGGAGCGGGACAGGGTGACACAGGGAGAGGGTGACACAGGGAGAGGGAGGGTGACACAGGGAGAGGGAGGGTGACACGGAGAGGGAGGGGGTGACACAGGGAGAGGGAGAGGGTGACACAGGGAGAGGGTGACACAGGGAGAGGGTGACACAGGGAGAGGGTGACACAGGGAGAGGGTGACACAGGGAAAGGGTGACACAGGGAGATGGAGAGGGTGGGTGAAACAGGGAGAGGGTGGGTGACACAGGGAGATGGTGGGTGACACAGGGAGAGGGAGGGTGACACAGGGAGAGGGAGGGTGACACAGGGAGAGGGAGGGGGTGACACAGGGAGAGGGAGGGGGTGACACAGGGAGAGGGAGAGGGTGACACAGGGAGAGGGTGACACAGGGAGAGGGTGACACAGGGAGAGGGTGACACAGAGAGAGGGTGACACAGAGAGAGGGTGACACAGAGAGAGGGTGACACAGGGAGAGGGTGACACAGGGAGAGGGTGACACAGGGAAAGGGTGACACAGGGAGAGGGAGAGGGTGGGTGAAACAGGGAGAGGGAGGGTGACACAGGGAGAGGGAGGGTGACACAGGGAGAGGGAGGGTGACACAGGGAGAGGGAGAGGGTGACACAGGGAGAGGGAGAGGGTGACACAGGGAGAGGGTGACACAGGGAGAGGGTGACACAGGGAGAGGGTGACACATGGAGAGGGTGACACAGGGAAAGGGTGACACAGGGAGAGGGAGAGGGTGGGTGAAACAGGGAGAGGGAGGGTGACATAGGGAGAGGGAGGGTGACACAGGGAGAGGGAGAGGGTGACACAGGGAGAGGGAGAGGGTGACACAGGGAGAGGGAGAGGGTAGGTGACACAGGGAGAGGGGTGACACAGGGAGAGGGAGGGTGACACAGGGAGAGGGTGAATCAGGGAGAGGGTGACACAGGGAGAGGCTGACACAGGGAGAGGGAGAGGGTGACACAGGGAGAGGGTGACACAGGGAGAGGGTGACACAGGGAGAGGTTGACACAGGGAGAGGGTGACACAAGGAGAGGGAGAGGGTGACACAGGGAGAGGGTGACACAGGGAGAGGGAGGGTGACACAGGGAGAGGGAGAGGGTGACACAGGGAGAGGGAGAGAGAGAGAGAGGGTGACACACTAACAGACACACAGACACTCTCTCAGACAAATACACACACACACACACACACAGTCTGTCACTCACACACACACACACACACACACACACACACACACACACACACACACACACACACACACACACACACACACACACACACACACACACACACACACACAAACACTCACCTGCACGGCAGTGGGCCCCCCACACGGCAGGAGGGGTCGCACATGGCAGCGGGGGCAGCACCGGGTGAGGGATTTCCCCTGCTTAGAGCAGGGAGTAGCTCCGGTTAGGGGATTTCCCCTGCTAACATCTGAGCTGGCCATCAGAGCAGGAGAAGAGCAGGGCTGATGGATTGCCCGATGGGAGGGGGGGGGCGAATGGCCCGATACGAGAGGGGGCGGATGGCCTGATGGGAGGGGGGGCGGATGGCTCGATGGGAGGGGGGGCGGATGGCCCGATGGGAGGGGGGGGGGGATGGCCCGATGGGAGGGGGGGCGGATGGCCTGATGGGAGGGGGGGGGCGGATGGCCCGATGGGAGGGGGGGAGGATGGCCCGATTGCGGATGGCCCGATGGGAGGGTGGGGGAGGATGGCCCGATGGGTGGTAGGGGGGGGGGAGGATGGCCCGAATTTGACAGATGACCCGATGGGAGGGAGGGGGGGCGACAGATGGCCCTGCAGGGGCCTGAGGCAGACAGGCGTGGAAGGGCTGGCTGCCGGAAGGGGGAGGAGTGGAAGCGCTGAGGAGGGAGGCCACTGCTCAGAGAGCCGCAGGCGGGGTAATCTCCCCCAACAACATGAACCCACCTCCGGCTTTTTTTTTTTTTTCCTCCAGCGCAAACGCGGGAAAAGCAGCAGCGCGAGCGCGGGATATTTAAAAAACACATGTGTGCTGCTTGGGCCAATATTTACTCGCCCGGGGGTTAAATCCACCCGCCCCGGGCGAGTAAATGTATATAATTGTTGAACACTGTATATATATATATATATATGAAAAAATCACACTCAGTTGGCACACTGTAAACAATTGAAAAAATGCTGATGCTTGTCCCATATGCACATGTAAAAAATAGATTTTACCAGATTGGAGTCCGGAAAAAACGAGACAGCACACAGTCCAGTAGTAATCCAAAATGACGATTCCAAAAAAAAAAAGTACGTTCGATCCACAAGTGTCTAATCCCAGTATTGCAACCTTTATGAACCTTCTAGGTAAAGCCACAAGAAGCAAGATAAAGACGCAGAAAACCAGCTTCTTTAATTTGACGAATGAGGAAAGACTGGCTGTCAAGTCCTTGAGAAACAACAAAAGTATCATCATCCGGGCCGCCGATAAAGGCGGTGGAATCGTCATTTTGGATTACCTCTACTACAAAGAGGAGGTGTTGCGCCAACTGGGAGACACTGAGACGTACAAACAGCTGGCCAAAGACCCCACTGTGGCTTACAAAGTGGAAATCGATACAATAATACGAATGGGCATATCTAATGGATGGATCTCGGAAGACACTGGCGGATTCCTTACCCAGCAGCATCCGAAAATGCCTGTCATGTATACGATCCCTAAGATTCATAAATCTACAACGCACCCGCCAGGTCGACCAATCATCTCAGCTCGGACGTCACTGTGCCATCCGATTTCGCAATACGTTGACTTCTACCTACAACCGTTGGTGGCTGGCATGGCTACATATGTCAAGGACACTACTAATTTCATGGAGCATATCAACAATCTAGCATTTGATCCATCTGGGTGCATATTGGCTACCCTCGATGTAGCAAGCCTTTATACGAACATCCCGCATAAAGAGGGCCTAGAGGCTATCAAGAGTAAGTTGATAACAAGTACTTCACGGACCGGCCCCCCGTCGGAATTCTTACTACTCTTGATAGAAGTTATTTTAAACAAAAACTTCTTCAGGTTTGAAAAATCATACTATCTACAACTCAGTGGGACAGCCATGGGCTCAAACATGGCTCCATCGTACGCCAACTTATACATGGACATGTATGAGCAAACCCACATTTTATGCGATGCGCCCAATGCACATTACATCAGAAAGTTTTTACGCTACATTGACGATATTTTTATTGTTTGGAGTGGGTCTATTGTGGAACTACAGAATTTTGTGAACCATCTGAACAATATTCCATCAAAAATACGTTTCACGTTGTGTTATAGTGAACTTGAGATACCATTCTTGGACACGATGGTGTACAAAGCAGGTGATAAATTGGCCACAAGGTTATATCATAAAATTACTGGTAAAAACACACTGCTTTATGCCACAAGCCACCACCCGGTCCCGTTGAAAAAGGGTCTTCCGTATTCACAATTATTAAGAGTGAAGCGAATCACTAGCGATCCTGACGAGATGGAACCAGCTCCCATCAAGATGGCAAACAGGTTCCTTGAGCGAGGATACAGCCCTGTCGATGTCAAAGATGCCCTTGACCGTGTGATCCCAACAGACAATTTAGATCGTGCAAACATCAATTTGGGAGAGCAAACTAACAAAACAAGATTCAATGTTATTAGCACATTCAGCACTGCATCCCCATGCATACAACGTAGTATTAGAGATAATTGGCATGTTTTAACAAACGATGACAAGATAGGCAAACACTTTCGTGAACCCCCCTTGTTTTGTTTTCGCCGTGGTCCGTCCATTGGAGATATGATCACGCAAGCAGATCCAACTGACAAATATAGCAAGGACAAAACATGGCTTATTCAAAAACCTGGGTCTTACAGGTGTAAGGGGTGCACAAACTGCCAGTACATGCAGGTGAGGCCTTTCTATTGCCATCCACATAGTGGGACTAAAATCAAAATTCACCAACATCTGAATTGTGAATCAAAATTTGTCATATATTTGATCAAATGCCCATGTGGTTTACTCTATATTGGGAAAACAGTGCGGATGCTCAAAGAGCGTATAGCCATTCATCGATCTACAATTCGAAAAGCATTGTCTACAGACGCCAAGGATTTGGAGTTTAAATGTCTCCCTGTTGCCAAACATTTCAGGGACTTCAAACATTCTTTGGCAACATTTAGGTGCATGCCCATTATGCAGATTCAAGCGCCCGCGAGAGGGGGCGATAGAAACAGACTTTTACTGCAAAGTGAAGCGAGGCATATCTTTGAGCTAAAGACAGTGGCACCGTTTGGCCTAAACGAAGATTTTTCGTTGGGGTGTTTCTTATAATGGAATCTTGAATTGGACATTTTAAGTTTGATGAAAAACTGTTCTCTGTATATTTGTTTCGAGTTTTTTTCTTTTTCTCCTTTATGCGTTATAGCTTTATGTGCCCTTGTTATGTTATCCTCACAAAGTCACTCCCGGGTTATGGTGTGTGCATCAAGCGTGTTTATTGTGTCCCACTTTGAGAATTTTGATACATCAAGATGCAGTTGATATTGTAAAATGTCCATTATGTTGATTCAGCATGTTAGCGATATGCTGTTTTAGGACAGAGATAGATAAAGGAGTGCGACGTCCGTCGTTGCTCCAGTTGGATGTACTCTTGTCTTTTTGATCATGTCATGTTGGACCTGCACGTCATATGCTTAATGGTCCCTCTATCAAGGAATGGATTGGTTTGACCACACATGGTATCAGTTTTGTCGATTTTAGACTGTATTGGTCAATGTAATTATAGTACAGTATTTATTATAGTGGTACAGTTAAAACACAACACCATAATATGATGCACATATTTTTATAAATGTCAGTTTTGTATTTTTTTATATTTTTTTTATTTTTGCTTGTGGGCCATGCAGTCATGTGTTGGAGCATGTCCTTTTGGATATGGTGTAATGTCATTAATACACCACACAATAGGGTTTTATAACTTATTTGCAGTTATGGTATGTTGCCCACTCTGTGGATGCACCAAATTACACCAGTCCTACTTTTTGTGCCAGTGTCACGCTGACCATAGGAAGTTTAGGCAACAGTTGTGCGCATGTACACTTATTGCTTGCAATAGGAACGCAGTCAGACACACAGTGAGACACAGGCATCATGTAGTATTATATCATGGGACACTGTGGGATTCGCGCATGCGCGAACCGCCAGTATAGGGACACAGTGATCTCTAGGTTACAGGCAAATACAGCTTGGGCGAGACACGGCGAACTCGCACATGCGCGGAGTGTCTAGGTTTGCTGCGAGTCGCATATGTACTATACCAGCCAACGTAGTTGGTTTCGGATAGGGTGTTTAGCATATCCAAGATGGCGATGCGTTCCAATACATCCCTGCGGGTCACAGCAGCGCGGTTTCGCGGGTAAGTTTGTTTTTACACGGGTGATTTCACTTTATTGTTTAATCAGTATGGGTACATAAGGGGGATCTGTAGCATTCACTTATTGCACGTCCCTGAGGAAGGTCACGCTTGGGTGATCGAAACGTTGGAGGTGGTGCCATGTTACTCTGAATACAGCTTTATTGGAACTACTGGACTGTGTGCTGTCTCGTTTTTTCCGGACTCCAATCTGGTAAAATCTATTTTATATATATATATATATATATATATATATATATATATATATATATATATATATATATATATATATATCTATCTATCTATCTATCTATCTATCTATCTATATATATATATATATATCTATCTACATACACATACACATACACATACATACATACACATACACATACATACATACACATACACATACATACATACATACATACATGCATACATACAATATGTTCACCAGGGATGGAACTTTCACGGGCACGTGCGCCTAAAAGTTCCCAAACCTGGCCCTACTACCTCCTTCCACATTACTGTTGGAACTACAATCATTCACCCAGTAGCCCAAGCACGCTGCCTAGGGGTTACACTCGACTCCTCTCTCACATTCGCCCCTCACATTCAAAACATTTCTAAAACTTGTCGCTTTTTCCTCTGCAATATAACAAAGATACGCCCTTTCCTCTGTTGCTCGACTGCTAAAACTCTGACTCAGGCCCTCATTCTCTCCTGTCTTGATTACTGTAACCTCTTGCTGTCCGGCCTTCCTGCCTCTCACCTGTCTCCCCTACAATCTATCCTAAACGCTGCTGCCAGAATCACTCTACTTTTTCCTAGATCTGTCTCACCATCTCCCCTCATGAAATCCCTCTCATGGCTTCCGATCAAATCCCGCATCTCACACTACATTCTTCTCCTCACTTTTAAAGCTTTACACTCTTCTGCCCCTCCTTACATCTCGGCCCTATTTTCTCGTTATGCACCATCCAGACTCTTGCGTTCTTCTCAAGGATGTCTTCTTTCTACCCCCTTTCTATCTAAAGCCCTCTCCCACCTTAAACTTTTCTCACTGACTGCCCCACACCTCTGGAATGCCCTTCCCCTCAATACTCAACTAGCACCCTCTATATCCACCTTTAAGACCCACCTTAAGACACACTTGTTTAAAGAAGCATATGAGTAGCTCCGCAGCTAATACTATACACCTGATACATAAAGCTTGGCCCCTTGCAGATGCACTTACCAGAATGCCCTCCTACTGTCTCTGTACGTTCTTCCTACCTACCAATTCGATTGTAAGCTCTTCGGAGCAGGGACTCCTCTTCTGAAATGTTGCTTTTATGTCTGAAGCACCTATTCCCATGATCTGTTATTTGTATTATTTGTTATTTATATGAGTGTCACCTGTATTACTACTGTGAAGCTCTATGCACATTAATGGCGCTATATAAATAAAGATATACATACATATACAGTACTGTATATATACATATACACAAATTTTGATGAAAGCATCTTTTATCCCTTTAATTTTCAGACACTGGTAAAGCTTTTGGCTGCCAGAGACAGTAATGTGTTATTGGGAGCCCTACTTGCTCTTACAAGTTTAGCAGAAAGGTGAGTTACAGTAATGTTAAAATTACAGACTTGAAAAAAGTATTTTGGTTTCTGTACTACATTACGTTTAGCCAGTTAAAGACAACAATCATTGTACAGCAGGAAATAAATATAAAAGCCAAAAAAAATATTATAACTGTTCCTTTAGCCCAACTAATGTTAATGCGGAAAATAAAAACATTCACATTTTTCAGAAGATGCCAAAACGTGTAGCTTTCACTTTAAGGTTTGAAGGCTTTATTCTTTCCAAGGAACACTGATGGTATTTGTAAAAAGTTACTTTAAAAAAGTAACTACAGATGTAGCCAGACTTGCTGTCCCTGGCCCACGGATGAAGAAGCAAAAGTCTTGTGATGCAGGGGGGTACTGGAGTCAGACCCAACAACATGAGAACCGACAACCTCTGCTATTCAGGGCAGCAGCTCTAGCTTTGAACTACCGTAAACCAGATGCTTGGAAAAACCACTGATTTGAGTGGACATACTGTATATACAATTGAAGATACTATTAAATTGGAACTCCTCCTCCCTTGCCCCCTCAGCCAGTTTGCAAAAAATGCAAGTTTGGTCATTCCGCATGGATTTACATGAAACCGCTTCTAAAAATGTATTTTCCGCATGGTTGGGACATGCGAGAAGGGCTTACTGAATAGCAAAACATGCAAATCCGATCATGAAGGGCTTGTTTGATACGAATTGACACAAATCGTATGTACTAGCAAAGGCCCATTGGTTTTGATACATCTGTAGTTATTTCCAAATAACTTTGTAGTTACTGTACATAATTTTGGGGTTCTAAGAACTAAGTATGAAACTAATGCACTTAACAGTATTTTCTTACAGGTTGCATGTTCCTTTTAATGTACTGTGTCTTCCTAAAATTTCTATCTGTGCAGTCCAGAATGTAGGGAGAAGATAAGTGAGCTCAATCTTGTTGAAAGTCTAATGATGATACTGCATGAATATGATCTACTTTCTAAAAGGTAGGTTACTATATGGGAATAAGAAAAAAAGGGTGGAAAAAGCACTGCTACAAACAATAAAGTAAATAAGCACTAACAACTCTGCCTAATCAATCAGGCGGTGCTCCTCTGTAGTATAGAATAGAACTAATCAACAAAACGGGGCGGGACTCCCTAAACAAAGGAATCCCTAAAACTCCACAAAATGTGGCACTCACAGTTGTGTGCCAAAATAACAAAACACACTTTTATTGGTATACAAACAACGATAGGACAAACACAATAAAAATCACCTTTATGATGTGTCTTTCTAGCAATGGTATTTGTCATACGTGCACTTTTTTCAGGTATAGTCATCCATATTTTCGAATGGGATCTTGTGTTACTCCTCTGTGATTTATGGTTCTCTGTAGGTTTATATTCACCTGCCTAGCATTCAGTCTATCTAGTAGCAAGCTGATTCAGGCTTGTTTAGCATTTACTCAATTTATTGGCGAGGGGTTAGTTTGCTCTGTGACTTCACTTGTTTTTTAGAATTGTTATTGTGTTTGTCCTCATCATTGTTTGTATACTAATAAAAGTGTATTTTGATATTTTTACACACTACTATATGGGAATGTCTGTAGTGAGTATTGAATAAAAATGGTTCAGCATATGATAACATTTCTATAAGTAAAGGTGATACAAACATGTGCCTTGTGTATACATTAGAGACACCTTGCATTATATGTATTTCCCTTCTATTTATAATTTGTTTCACTAGGAACATTGAGCGTTACCGCTCGTTTTCAAGGCCGGTGCAGGGACTTTCACGGGGCATCTTACCTGGTCCGGCGTCACTTTGTCCTCCTCAGACATCGCTGAGTCAAATGATGTTATGATGTGCCATTTGATGTTGGGGTGCCAAGACCGGATGTGGAGAGATGCCAGGAGTTTTTGCCGGACCAGGTAAAAGATACTTACAGAGGCCCTGCACTCTCTCCTGACAATCAGTTTAACTGTTGTTGAGAAGAGCGCTGGGCCTCTCTAAGCGCGGGGCTCAGTGTGATGGCACAGATGGAACCGCTAAGAAGCCGGCCCTACTGGGCACAGTTATGATAACAATACAAGGTTACATTAAATTAATGCGGTTATACATTATATTTAAAGAGATTTCATGAACAGTTAAAGATAATACATGTTATAGGCGTATGTAACAGTTACAGACCAGATTAAAATGGGAGACAACTTTAGTTTTGAAAATACTTAAACCGGTGTTGGCTTTGAGAGTCTTAGGCTACGGCCCCAGTGTTGGCTGCTGCACGCGCTCCTTGTGTGCAGAGCTTAAAGCCGTGATCTGTGGTCTATAGTGAGCAATGGGAGGCTTGGCCAAAACTGGGGGGCACGGCCGTGATTGAATGTTAATCCGGCCTATTCATTTCCATGCGAGGCACTGCCGTGGAGATGTGACTGTGGTTAGGTAAAAGCTGCAGCTAGCAGCAGATTCAAACACTCAGGCTTTTTTTGATACAATTGTGTCTCCTCCCCCCCCCTGACCAATTCCTCCCTCCCCTTCGCTGCCATTGGCTCCCCACATATCACGTGACCGCGTCACCGCACGGGAAGACAAGATTCTTGTCTTCCCTGCTGGCTGATGCGCCATCGTGCTTTGTGAGTGTCCAGAACATTAACCACTGGGGCTGCCTGATAGAGGTGAGTGTCTGGTGTGCGGCACACATGCTATAGCACGCGCCGCTGTGACCACCAGGGACTCGGCCTTAGTTAGATTGTTCTAGTTGTGAGCTGCATGTTAAGCGAAGGAGGAGCAGCCGGATTCTTTGCTGAACCTTGGAACCATGAACAGTCTTTTGGAGTCAGATCTCAGGTGATAGGAGCTGCGTGTGGTAGGGGCGAGGAGCTTGTTCAGATAAACGGGTAGCTTGCCTAGAAAGTATTTAAAGGCAAGACAGGAAAAATGAACTTTGCACCAAGACTCAAGTGATAGCCAATACAGTTCTTTTAGCATTTAGCAGTGATGTGTGTTGTAGTTACATTGTAGGACAAAGCGGCATATTGAATTGTAGAGGATGTCTAGCTTGCTAAGGTGAGTTTGGGGTGATTCACTATATACTATGTCCCCATTGTCTATAATTGGCAGTAGCATTTGCTGTGCGATGCACTTTCTGACAAGCTGATTTAGGGAGGATTTGATCCTATAAAGTACACCTAGTTTGGCATAAAATTTGGATGTCAGGGTATCATTGTGCAACCCAAATGTTGAATGGGGAGTCAAACCATATTTAAACTGGTGACAGGGGCTTCAGTGGTATTAGAGTTGATTCTGATCTGTATCTCCATCATTGGTAGCTTTAGAAATGTAGCCGTGGTCCCAAATACCATTGTTACAGTCTTGTCAGTATTTAAAACAGATTGTTTTGGTAAACCCAGTTTTCAAGTCTTGAAAAATCAGATTGAAGTGTGTGTACAAGGTTAAAGAGGCATGGGCTGGGTGCATATAGGATTGTGTCATCCGCATACATGTGCAATGACACTTCCTTACAAGCTATAGGTAGATTGTTAATGAAGACTGAAAAGAGTAGGGGCCTCAGAACAGAGGAAAACACAGTACAAGTGCGCAACTATAATGAATAAACAGAGTGAATTGAAATAAAGTGCATTAACCACTTAATACCCAAGTGAGTATAAGAAACTAGGTTACCAATAAGGAGCGTCTGCTGCTTTGATAGGGTGGTCCAAGACCCTGAATCTAGATGTAGCCGTGACCCCTGATTAGCCCCGAAAGAGCGGGAGATTGCGCTTGTAGGGTTTTGCAAAAGCCCGCGAAGGAGGGGAGCACAGTTGGCGGGAGGGAGTCGATCCATGACCCAGCAGCCCCGCGAGGAGCGTCATGGAGAGGAGGGGATAAAGGGAGGTGGTTGCACGCACGTGAGCTAGAGCGCGTGGGAGAGGAGAGGAGACAGAGTGTTGGAGTAGGGGAGGTTAAGCCGCCCCGGCGTAGGCTGTGTGCCCCAGGCCCAGTTTAGCCCTGAGTCAGCGTAGGGACAAGCGGAGTCAGGGATCGCCCTAGAGAGGTTCCTGTTCACTACCATCTGTGTTATTGTATCGGGACTATCCTATTTGGCGGGAAGTCGGGGATCAGACCCCGCGTGGTGTTACTAGTGTCCGGGTGGGATCGCCCTGGACCAGAGAGAGAGAGAGAACGGCAGGAAGGCCTCAACGTGCGGAGACCCTTTGTGAAGATCGTGGCAGATCCGAGTACTGGAGTACTCGGCAGGTATTTCAGCAAGGGCCCCAACGGTACCATTCACTAATTCAAGACACAGTGACTGCGCAGTAACCCATACACACACATAGTGACTATCTGTGAAGTAACGGGATGGTGTTGTTTGGGGAATTGGACACGGGGTGGGATCACCCGGTGGCGGGTTCGGGGATTGTGGCGTCCGCCGTGGCGCATGAGTGTGGTAGCGTCCGCCGAGGCGCAAGTCTGTGCTAAGCCCGCCGTGGCTTGTTATGTTGGGTGGATTCGGGGGATATTATTGTGTGTATATATATCTGATCTTGGCCTAAGATTAAAGGAAGTTGGTTACAGTAATTGGCTGTGTGTCAGTAATTATTGCTAAGACGTCCTGCGAAGACCCACTCCCCCGCTGGCGGGAGCTGTCGCAGGTGGAGACGCTGCACCAGTGATACTAATTGCGCATACCCCAGGCTCTCCGTGGCAGAGACTCAGACCCTGCGAGCCTACAGGTGATACAGCACAGAGTAGCGGCTTGCTAGCGATAGGAAGCAGGGCTACATAGACAAAACAAAACAGCGCACAACGCTCATGGTGAAGTAAGAATGAACAATTTATATTAAAAAATAATTCAAGGTTCTGCGTACATCAGATAAAGGTAAAACAAGCATGTAACTGTAACTATGACAGTTGTTACCACTCAGGTATCAAGGCACAGGAGACGGCTGCAACGGATCATCCAATATCAGGGCTCTTAAGAAGCGGAGAGTTCCCTTCAGGCTTCCACGTAATCCAGGTGGATAAATCCCAAGCTCCGTTTAGGAGTAGCTGGTTAAGGGACAGTCTCGCCGGTCAGGATCAGCTCTGCCTCCCACGCCAATGCACTGAGTGCCGATACACACCGACGAACAGAGATGACGTCACCGGAGAGGCGTCAGCTGAGAATATGCCGAAATCAAACTCTTCAATAAGACAGCAAAGTGATAGAATACTAAGGGTACTAGTAGATCAATAAAAGTAAATTTCGTAGCAACTATAAAGGCCACTTCATCAGGGAATGAAAGCAGTGAGCAAATGGTCACAGTAAATACCTTCTAAAGATAGCAAAAAGCAGAATTTTCAGCGCTCGTGCTGCAGTTGTTTCGTTAGGAATAATCCCTGTGCTGCTCGTGCATGGAGCGTCTCCCCAGAGGCTCCCACTTCAGAGGTGATCCCCCCTCGAAGGGGGGGAGGACACCCTGAGAAACAGAGAAGAAATAAATGCACAAAAGCGCACAAGGGACAGGATTAGTATTAATTTATTAAAACAAACACATAAACAGCTGAGGGGATCCAACCCCTCCTCAGCTCAATGAATTAACTGCCCAGAAATGTAAACCATATATATGGTCTCTAAACATAGAAAGCTCTAACACAGTAAAACATACACAACAAAAACACAATCAATGTAAAAATAATAAACAGAGAGAGTACTAACAGCCCAAGGGAGTTAAGATAAAAACCGCCATAGAGAGCTATAATACTGCTGACAGGGGGAAGCGAACACTCACACTGAGGCAGAGAAGGGGAACCTCTGATGACCGTACAGGATCCGGATCACGGCATCAAAGGAAGATGGAAACAACCGCCTCTGGAGCCTCAGGCAAGCTCCGTTTCAGCCTCTCAGCAAACACGCGCAGGATGACCTGTCATGACCTCTACGCGTTTCGCACCACGTGCTTCGTCAGGAAGTGCTTCGTCGACCTCCTGACGAAGCACGTGGTGCGAAACGCGTAGAGGTCACGACAGGTCATCCTGCGCGTGTTTGCTGAGAGGCTGAAACGGAGCTTGCCTGAGGCTCCAGAGGCGGTTGTTTCCATCTTCCTTTGATGCCGTGATCCGGATCCTGTACGGTCATCAGAGGTCCCCCTTCTCTGCCTCAGTGTGAGTGTTCGCTTCCCCCTGTCAGCAGTATTATAGCTCTCTATGGCGGTTTTTATCTTAACTCCCTTGGGCTGTTAGTACTCTCTCTGTTTATTATTTTTACATTGATTGTGTTTTTGTTGTGTATGTTTTACTGTGTTAGAGCTTTCTATGTTTAGAGACCATATATATGGTTTACATTTCTGGGCAGTTAATTCATTGAGCTGAGGAGGGGTTGGATCCCCTCAGCTGTTTATGTGTTTGTTTTAATAAATTAATACTAATCCTGTCCCTTGTGCGCTTTTGTGCATTTATTTATTCTCACCTTCTAAAGATCTACAATAGGTTAATTGTTAATCACAAAGCAACCAATCAGCAGTAGGCACACTGCATAGGTAAGCAGCTGTTGGGTGACTTAACCTAATGTTTAACAACATTACATACATAGTACAGAGTTATATAAACAAATAAAATACAATTTAATGCATAAAAATCTAAATAAAAAAAATATAAATATATACTAAATTGCTAACAATTATCAAAGATTCAGCTCCAGGTTGGTACTAAAAGATAGAAACAAAGGATTAATTACATATTTCACTATCACAGGTAATAACCTCAGGCAAAGAGAAAAGCCAGTGAATTTAGTACAAAGACCAGATATCAACATCTTCATTTAACCCCTTAGGGGAAAGGTACTGTAATTGGTAAATCCAATAAGTCTCTTGAACAGACAGATCCTTAACTCTATCACCTCCTCTCCTACCTTTAGGGACAATCTTAATCCCTTTAAATCTAAGAGTGGAGGGATCCTTATTATGACACTTTAAAAAGTGTCTGGAAAGACTATGTTTATCATACCCATGTTTTATATTTCTAATGTGCTCTTGAATTCGCACTTTAAGACATCGCTTGGTGCGTCCTATATATTGAATATTGCAAACACACTCTATTAAATATACTACATGGGTTGAGTTACAATGAATGAAATCCTCAATTTTAAACTCTTCATTAGTTATTACTGACTTAAATGTAGTGTTATCCTTATGCAGATATTTACATGCAGAACAATTTCCACATGCAAAATTACCAATAGGTTTACTTAACCAAAGTTCCACACTTGATCTCATTGCAAACTTTTAGGAGGGTAGTTACTGTGGAGTGTTTGAGGCAAGAGCCAGATTAGAGTTGGCTAGGGAAATTTGTCTTGGTATTGCTTAATTGGGAATGGACACATGTTTCCATGGCTTTGGACAGCATTGGGAGAAGAAAGATTGGCCTGTAGTTTGAGACAATGTTTTTGGTCCCCAGTTTTGAAGACTGGGACAACTCTGGAAGTTTTCCAGGTCTTTGGGATATTCTGCTTGTCTGATGCAATTTGAAACATTTATGTATATACTAATCTAGGAAAGCAATGTATTGGTGGCTTAATATTAACGATTAAAATTCCAAAAGGGACCTGCAATTTGTGGGAAATTTGTCAAAGATTCAGGTGTGATGAAATTCAGTATTTTTGCCATATTTGATAAAAAAAAATATAAAGATGCAATAACATTGTAACTTAAAAAAATCAATATACATTCATTTATGGCGGAAAAGGGGTGACATTATATGTTAAGGGTCAGGTTAGTCATTCTGCAAATAGCAGCCCTACCAAATGGAACTAATGGCATCTATATGTTTAATATATGAAAACGAGGTGAATGATTACAAATAATAAAAACCATCATAAATCTATTTTAAAATATATATATTTTTTAATGTTTTTGCATGAGGTGTTTCTATAAATTGTAAAATGAAGTTAATAGTGGGTCTTTACTGGCTCAGTCTCTGCCTCACCTCCCTCCTACTGCTACCTCTTTCTGGGTACTTACTGTACCCCAGGAGGGACTTGCATAGATTATTTGACCTTTCTATTGAGATGGAACAAACAAGACTAACTGCCAATACCCATTCAGAGTTCCCATTGTAAGTGGTGACAAAGGAAGGTACTTAAAAAACGTTTTTAAATATATTAACATTATTTAAAAACTGTTTTTATCTCATTGCACCTTAAGCCCTCTTTCAACATTGGTTCATCAAAAGATTGCCTTGGATCCAATGGGATTGAGGGTTATGCTTTATTATGCTTTGTACAGATGTAGCACACTGTGTTAACGCAGGCACATTATTTAATAGTTGTGCTATTAAAACCAATTGATAAGGTAGCACAAGTGTTATTTAACTCGTTATATTGTACATCTTTTTGTGTTAACACTGGCAATAACATCTGCTACATCTGTATATTGTTTTATAGAGGCCAAATAGACATTAATTGCCTATCTTTTTGACAACATTGGCAACAAAGGGGCTGATTATTAAAAAACACATAAATGAAAATAAGAATAATCTATTATTTACATTGACAAGTTAGCTCTATCGCAAGGTAATAGAAATCTGTAAAATTATTATATTCATTCTAAAATTACGTGCCTTCACAGTTTATTGAATAGCATGCAAATATCCAATTCTGATAGAAATATGTCATTAACATAGAAATGTACATATTGTTTCACAGAAAGCTGAAAGACTGTCTGAAAATTCTAACGAAAATATTAGAAAATAAAAAGACAATTTAGTTTTTGTGTTAAGGAAGACATTTGCCTTGTATTTTTACTGTCAAGCTCTAGCTGCATATTGTGCTTAGTTTACCATCAACATGGTAAGTCAATGGTTAACAAATGAAGGGTTGTCCCTGTTAGCACAAGTGAACTAATAGTAGTTATCATAAAAACACAGCTATCTAGATTTTAGGTGTTGGATTTTTTATGCCAAGTGAAGGTTCAAATTGGAACCCTTACTGAGACTAATAGTAAAACTTTTGTCAATATCGGCAACTAATGTTAAAGTTAATAAACGTCTTATACATCTAAATTCTACATGACTATTTTGTTAGCTGGTAGTTTCTGCTAGAAATCATGAAATTATGCAAATTTTTGTTGTCTTTACAGGCTTACAGCGGAGCTCCTACGTCTTCTTTGTTCAGAGGCACAGGTAAAAGAGCAGGTGAAGATTTATGATGGTGTCCCTACCCTGCTTAGTTTGCTTCACTCTGACCATCTAAAGTTGCTTTGGAGTGTTGTCTGGATTTTGGTCCAGATTTGTGAGGACCCTGAAATAAGTGTTGAAATTCGAACTTGGGGAGGAATCAAACAACTTCTTCATATATTGAAGGGGTATGTTTCACCGTATTGAGCTATCAATGTGTACTGGTCAGTCTAAAAGATTAAAGTAACAATATTCATTAGATTAGAATGTTGTTTGCCAAGGCCTAACATTCTGTATGTCATACTGTTTGCAATGTCTGAGTTTTACACTCTAATCAATGAACATAATAAGTGAATTAACACTGAAAAGTATAACATATTTGCCACATACTTAACAAAAAGGAATTTATGGAGAACTTGGATTTGCATTTCTTACAAGTCTGTAAAGTGTTTGTTCGAATATGTATTTTATTCAGACGATTAATAAAATAAGATAGGTGGTTATTCATTAAACTAAGATTGTTCCCTGAGATTCTGTTTGATTGTTCCCTGATTAGCACTATTACAGTTTAACCCTTTGGGTGCCCTATAGATATAGCTACGTCCTAAAGGCCCTGCTAGTTTTTCTATGGGAGATCATGTTAACGCTGATCGCAAGCGCCGGAGGGTCTGGTTAATGAATAACCCCCAAAGTTTAAATATAGACAAGTCTTAACTAACCATGTATAGGGTAAATGTATTTAACCCCGAGTTTCCAACCTGTGGTATGAGTTCCTTTGGTGATATTCAGGATCATATAGAGTAATATTTCACACTTCTTTTGCTTCTATATATTTCATGACTCATCATAGCTCTGCACATTACCACTGTTTCCACATACATTATGTACATGTGATATGCATTGAGTAAACAATTATTTTTCTTTATTTACTATCTTTCTAGAGTTCTTTTTGCATATTGAGTGCTAGAGCCCACAGTTTACTTAAATACAGGTTACATAGTAGATGAGGTTGAAAAAAAGACATATGTCCATCAAGTTCAACCCATGCTAAATTTAGATGACCAACACTTTATCCTATATTTGTATTTACAGTGTAGACAGAACTAAACATACAATTTTATTTTTTAAATTGCCTTTTTTTTTAATGGGTTTTACTGCCAGACCACTCCTATTTAAAATGTAGATGTAAGCATACTGTAGATATAGATACTTTGACACCTGTACAAAGGTTATGGTACAGGAAGTTCTGTTATTTTTTATAGTAATATTGCATCACATAAGATTGGTAGCTACTTTGTAAGACAGTATTGTTCTAAGGCAAACTTTTCAAACTCTACAGAGCAACCAAAAGGTCCTCAGGATTTCTCTAATTAACACTTAATCAGCCACTTAAGATAGCTATAATTATCACCCAGATAACTTGCTCAGGTACTGTGTGTGCTGCCCTAAAAAAATCTGGCCTGTTTGTTGTACTTAAGGACCTAACATGGAGGGCCTTATGCTAAGAAAATTAGCACCACAATTATAATGGTCAATTTCCATTACTTTTGTTGTGATGCAATGTAGTTGCAAAATATGAATAATGCTTTTCTCAAAATAACTTGTAAATAAAAAATGTGTCCCAGCTCTAAATGTACATTTTCCGCTCTTCCAATTAAAGAGAGCAGTATCTTGTTTCTGACCGTTCCTCCATTGGGAGTTTGTCAAGTGCAAATGCTGCTGGCCGGATCCAGCAGCTTCTTTTATCTGAAGATTTGAGTCCAAGAGAAAAACAAGAAAATACCCTCTCACTCCAAGCAGGTAATCCAATGTACAGCCAATACTTCTAACGATTAAGGGCCAGATCCACAAAGTTCCAATAAGTCAGGGCTCATAACATCATGTTGGCAAAATCAGTAGAGGATGTTATGTTCCTTGAGGTTAAAGCCAATCCACAAAGCTAATTGTTTGGAAGAATCAATGGCTGTTAGTTATCTCATTAGAATAGGCTTAACGCCTAAGTTACCACAGCCTTGCATTAGCTTTACAAGACTCACATTCAGACACTAAAATATGTGTTTTGGAGAGAGAGTGAGAAATCTATTTTAGTATAGTCCCAAGTGCTATATATATCTCTTGAAATCTCCCTTCAAACACCATGTGGAGAGACACTTGTGATCAAAAAGGAGCACACATGATACCTCCCTCTCTGTCCCTCTCAGTCCCCTCCTCCAACCCATATTTCAGTGCCTGGACAGAGCTAACGCCACTTTTTGGTATGTCCTAAGCCATTCACCCCCTGTTCGCGTCCTCTCCCACCCCTCTACCTTCTCTCCGGCATTGGCGGCATCATTTGATGTCATGGCGTCATGTGGTGTGGCAATGCCATTTGACCCTGCAGCGTCATTTAACTCCGCCTTGTCATAGCGCCATTAGCCACCGGAGAGTAGGTAAGAGGCAGTTACAGAAGCCTTGCGCGCTCCCCCAGCATTTTATTTAAATGTTGTGGAGAAGAGTGCGGGGCCTCTGTAAGTGCCGTGCCCCCCAAAAAATGTGGCACCATCCCCGGGGGGCGCACCCCCCAGTTTGCGCACGCTATATCCCTATGTTAACTATAACTGAACTATGTGGATAGTTTGTTCTGGGAACACCTCTTTTGCATATTATTAGCAGTAACATTCGCTTTACTAATGCAAGGGTCCGTTATGGCTGAAAACAGCACTTAACACTGCGTTAGTGAGCTTACAAGATACCGGTTAGCACTTAACAAGGTGTTAGCTTAAGTTAATGCCTTGTTAAGTCAATAAGTCAATAACGTTGCTGTTATTATAACGTTCCGGGAGGTTAAACAGCTCGTTTCGTTTACCAGACGTGTAATTCACCCAAAAAATGGAACTGAAATTAGGAGTCATATATTTACAGAGGAAGGAAGACAAAGAGGGAGAGGCAATGTATGAGAGGTTACCATAAAACACAATGTGCAGCATAATAAAAGAGAATGTTATAAACATCTTTATCTGCAGTTTTACATTTAATTGAGTAAGAATCACATCGAAAGCACCGAATTGTATTACCATTTATATACACATATACAGTAGTTACATTCATGTAATATTATTCTAAGAGCTTTAGTGCAGGTTAGACTAAATTGCTCAGCAATATGTTTCACTTCCCTCCTGTACCGACGGTAACATTATACACCAGAAACACTGCATTTCCTGTTGCAAATACAGTACTGCTCTCTTAGTGAATATGAATTCTACTAAAAAAAACGTTTTTATTTTATTTTAGCCTGCTGTGCAGCTCTTACTGAACTTGTGCTTAATGATACGAATGCTCATCAAATAGTCCAGGTATAGAAAACCTTTCTTCGCAAGTCAGTGCACTAATGAGATTATTGCTGATTTACAATTTAGATTCAGAGGTCACCCGAGCAGAGACATCCAGCCCTGACCCTGTGTACTTACAGTATATGGACTGTCATCATTAAGTACACTATTTGTACTTACTGTCATCTTATTTTATTGTATTCTCTTTACTGATGTGTAATACAAGTGCTTAATAACTGATACCAATGAAACATGTTTCATAGAGTATAATAGTGAGTCAATATTTACAGTAGTACTTTTATCAACTGCAAACTTGATTACCCTTGTTTTCTTAAAATATATATTTTTATTTATACTACTAAGCCTTCAACTGTTGTATTTTACTCCTATTAAATGTGACTGAATGTCTTTTCTTTTTTCCTTGTAGGAAAATGGTGTTTATACAATAGGAAAGCTGATTTTACCAAATAAACAAAAGTATGGCATTAGAAGCAAAGATACTTTGTTGCAAGTAAGAATCTCTGTGGTTTGATCTGAATATATTGCAGAAACCTTTTTAGTCTTTAAAAATAAATAAATAACTGAATCCATTTCAATTTCTGGTTAACGGGGGAGGCCTATGTAACTAATTGGGAGTAAGTGTAAGACTACACATATTGCAAAATGTAACTGGGAGGTGCTGTAGAAGCCTCCAGATGGTGGCAGATCCGTAGTATAGGGAAGTGCTGGCAGATGGCAGGAGATCATAGACAAAAGGAAATAAAGGCTGGCAGACCTTGATTATGCATGATCGTGCTGAGTGCCTGACGTTTGTTGTTTCATAAATGTTTAACTGCTCTGTTTTTTTGTGTTCCATAGTGTTACGCTTTCAGAGCTTTAAGATTTCTTTTCAGTATGGAAAGAAACAGAGATCTTTTTAAAAGGTAAGGTATTGATGCATAAAAATAATAACTATAATAATAACTTTATTTCATATAGCGCTTTTCTCCCAGTGGGTCGCAAAGCGCTTCACAATTACAGTATAGTGCGCAGTAAGCAGCACGTTGGAATTTTACAGACACAGTTTCAGCCCCTTAGAGTTTATAATCTATGATTTTGGTGCCTGTGGCACAGCGAGATAAAGTGACACACATATATATATATATATATATATATATATATATATATATATATATATATATATATATATAAAAACAACAACAAAAAGTAGCGCTAGCAGTGTGTGTGAATAAAGTGCGTTCTATAGAAGTGAATGTGACAATTGTGATGTGTATTTGAAGGGTGAATGCAAAAATCAAAAATCAAAATAATGATATATATATATAAACCACAATGAAAACAAAAAAGAAAAATATTGTTTAACCTTTAGTGTTCAGTATCCAATAAAAAATATATAGAACAAGCTGTAAGTCCAAGATAGAAAAAAATGAAATCAAGTCCAGGTGTTCCAGTCACAGTATTTTATTGATTAAACAACAAGACACACTAACTTAAAAACATAAAAATACTAAAGACAGCCTATGAAAATATATATGTATCAAAAATATAAAGAGAGGACTACTAATCAAACACTATCAGTATTACAAAAAGAAAACAAAACTAAAATGTGTCTAACTAAAGTTTAAATAATGACAACAAAGTAGTTTAGTCTAACATAATAGGCAATACAAAATATATTCCCACTGACATATGCATGAAAGAATAATAAATCATTGCGTTGGAAAAAGTATATAGTCAATGACCCAGTATATAGCCAGGAAAAATTAGTATGTATACCAAAAACAGAGGGGAAAAAAAGAGATAAAGCAACCAGGGAAAAATAATATAACAATAATACACATAATAATGTTTCACCCGTCAGTGGGCTTCTTCCTGGAAGTCCAAAATGCTCCAAAAGTCCAAAATGCTGCATCAGATCCATCATAAGTCCCTCAGAATAGAAGATTACATAAAGGCTGTAGTAAAGTAAACACTCAACATGTGTTCCTGGAAGAAGCCCACTGACGGGTGAAACATGTTGAGTGTTTACTTTACTACAGCCTTTATGTAATCTTCTATTCTGAGGGACTTATGATGGATCTGATGCAGCATTTTGGACTTTATTTTTTGTTCCTGTTATAAGCAGACTTTGGAAACACATCCTGTACAATCAATATGGACACAAACTCTACACAATCTAGCTGCAGCTGAGTATTATCCTCCTTACTGTTTGGGCATTACCTGTCCTTGCAGTGCTGCGCTTTGTGGTGTTTTCAATATGTATGACTCTGTTTGCTAATATGTCTTTATTAGTCATATTTTTCTTTATTTGCTGCATCAGTTCTCATTGATTTCATTTTGGGGAAATGCTGTTCAGGGTATAACTATTATTATTGTTATATTATTTTTCCCTGGTTGCTTTATCTCTTTTTTTCCCCTCTGTTTTTGGTATACATACTAATTTTTCCTGGCTATATACTGGGTCATTGACTATATACTTTTTCCAACGCAATGATTTATTATTCTTTCATGCATATGTCAGTGGGAATATATTTTGTATTGCCTATTATGTTAGACTAAACTACTTTGTTGTCATTATTTAAACTTTATTTAGACACATTTTAGTTTTTTTTCTTTTTGTAATACTGATAGTGTTTGATTAGTAGTCCTCTCTTTATATTTTTGATACATATATATTTTCATAGGCTGTCTAGTATTTTTATGTTTTTAAGTTAGTGTGTCTTGTTGTTTAATCAATAAAATCTTGTTCATTTTTTCTGAATTGGCGGAGCATCTGTTTCTTTTTAACAATCTTTATCTTATAGATTAGTTTAGGTGTAATTTAGAGTGCTACTAAGGGGATTGTCTATGTTCTTTTCATCTGTGTGTCTTATATAGTTTTCACTATCCCCTAGCACCATCAGGTCCTATTTAATTTATACTGACTTTAATTGGGGTATATATTTTATTTTACCCTTATAGTTAGTTTTATTAAAGGGCTTGAGTTAACCTTATATATTATGTGTTGAGCAACTTCTCCTTTTGTGTGTTCTATGTATATATATATATATATATATATATATATAAAAGAATATATATATATATATATATATATAAAAAAAAATATATATATATATATATCATGGGCGTCCGCTGAAATTTTTTCGGGGGGGGGGGCATAATTTTAACGGCCAGTGCCCGGCGTGAAAGTGGTGGTGAGTGCACCGTGGCGAGCGAGCCCGACCAGCATAAGGGGGGTTTCCCCCCCCCCCCCCGAGAAAATTTTGAAAAAAAAGTGGGCAAATGGTGCGTCTCCCACATACAGCGCGAGTCATTGATGCGTGCCTACCGGGACTGATTCCGCACACTGTTCAGCGTTTGAGCAGACGGCGCCCGGGACTATCGCCACGTGTGCCTGAACCTACTACTCGCGCTGTATGTGGGAGACGAAGACAGACGGTCCGGGCTTCTTCTACCTTTACCCTGTGGTCAACTCGGAAGCAGGCTGCTGTTATCACGCCAGACGCTGACGACTTCCAGATCCTGCCAGAGGGGCTGTTAACACAAAACAAACACCAATCTCATTTACAGAGCCCAAATAACAAATGTTATCTTATACCTTGATATTTAAAATAAATAAATAAATAAAATAATATATACACACACACAAAAACACTTATGGGATCCCTTTAAGTAGGGTGACCAGATTAACAAAAATAAAAACCGGGACACATGAAAAAAAAATTAATAAAACAAATTACATCATCAACTGCGCCCCTTCCCCTTTATGTCTCTCCGCCCCTCTATCCCCCTTCTCACTCCCCATTCCTCTAACCCCCCACCCCCCCAAATTCTCTCTCACCCTCCCCCCAAACCCCCATCCTCTCACCCTCCCCCAAACCCCATTCTCTCACCCTCCCCATTCTCTCACCCTCCCCCCACCCCCACATTCTCTCCCCCCTGCATCTCCCATCTCCCCCCCCCTGCATCTCCCATCTCTCTCCCCCCCTGCATCTCCCATCTCACTCCCCCCCCTGCATCTCCCATCTCCCCCCCCCCTCTGCATCTCCCATCTCTCTCCCCCCTGCATCTCCCATCTCTCCCCCCCTGCATCTCCCATCTCTCCCCCCTGCATCTCCCATCTCTCTCCCCCCCTCTGCATCTCCCATCTCTCCCCCCCCTGCATCTCCCATCTCTCTCCCCCCCGTCATCTCCCATCTCTCTCCCCCCCGTCATCTCCCATCTCTCTCCCCCCCGTCATCTCCCATCTCCCCCCCCCTGCATCTCCCATCTCTCCCCCCCTCTGCATCTCCCATCTCTCTCCCCCTGCATCTCCCATCTCTCTCCCCCCTGCATCTCCCATCTCTCCCCCCCCCTGCATCTCACATCTCTCCCCCCCCTCTGCATCTCCCATCTCTCCCCCCCCCCTGCATCTCCCATCTCTCCTCCCCCTCTGCATCTCCCATCTCTCCCCCCCCTGCATCTCCCATCTCTCCCCCCCCTGCATCTCCCATCTCTCCCCCCCCCTGCATCTCCCATCTCACTCCCCCCCTGCATCTCCCATCTCTCAATCTCCCTCGCCCCCCCAAGCTTCTTTGCCCCCCCAATCTCCCTCTCTCCCCCGCATCTCCATCTCCCTGGTCCCACGGGTCCCACTCCCTACCGTATGCGGCCACACTGCCGGGGTGCAGGAGGGAGGGCCAGAGGGAGAGTATGGGTGCCGGTCCGGATGGGAAGTTACAGCGTGGGAGAGTGGGAGGGCACGTGGTGGCCCCCACCCCTGCCCCCCCCAACCTCCCCCCACCCCCAATCTCCCTCGCCCCCCCCAAGCTTTTTTGCCCCCTCAATCTCCCTCTCTCCCCCGCATCTCCATCTCCCTGGTCCCACGGGTCCCACTCCCTACCGTATGCGGCCACGGGTTCAGACGGACGGTGAGGGCGTGAGGCTGTAATGAACAGACAGACGGTTCGATCGAGGTGCTGGGCTGGCCTGGCTGGTGTGCAAAAGCGCGGGAGAGCGTGGCGGCAACCACCCCTGCGTGACTGCTGCTAGCCCCGCCTCCCATCCAATCCCGGGCCACGGCTCAGCTGCCTCAGCATATTTTATTAAATTAATGCGAGGATCCAGGGGGGGGCAAGCGCCCCCCCTTGCCCCCCCCCTGCGGACGCCCATGATATATATATATATATATATATATATATAATTCATAGAACAATACAAGTATTCACACTTTCTGACTGACAGTTCTACAAAGTTCATGCTTTAGTTCAGGATATAGATCACAAAATAGGATAAAAGTAACATACATTTATACTACATAAAAAGTTGGTGCTGTTTGGCAGCACTAAATAGAAAAGTCATTTACACACCTTAACCATTTTTTCCCAAACCCCATTTTTCTCATTTTATTTTGTATATCTGTGGAGATCGCAGGGCACTTTTGATTCCCTGGGGCAGAAGATATATGCAGAAGGGGTGCACTGCTATATGCAATGGAAACATGAAATACAAGTATCAGAAGAAGTAGGCACTGCAGTAGTTGTAATGATGGCATTTATTCAACGTTTTTCACCCAATGAAGCTTGTTTACAAAGGCTCCGTCAGAAACCAAAAGTTGAATGAATGTAATCACTATGATTATTGGAGTGCCTACGTGTGTGGCCAAAGTGGTACGCTGCAGCAGGACATTCACAACTCGCCTGGGGTAGAAGCGGCTATTGTTTTGAATCAGCTGCATGAGAAGGGGGACGGTCTGTAGCTCCATTTTAACCGTGGGAGCGCACTGCGAATTACAATAACATTGGCTACATCTGTATTTCTTCTGATGTGTGTATATATCCACTGATAACTCAGGATATCTCATTAAAACACAGATGAAAACAGTTTTTCATAGGATTTAATTGCAGTAATAATGCAGAATATCAAAGAATATCCCACCCTAGGCAGGAGCAATAACCCTTGCTACATCTGTGTGTGTGTGTGTGTGTGTATGTGTATGTGAGTGTGTCTGTATATATATATATATATATATATATATATATATATATATATATATATATATATATATATGTAGATATACATATATATATATATATATGCAGTGTTCGACAAACCTATACATTTGCACGCCCCGGGCGAGTGGATTTAACATCGTGGCGAGCTCCTATTGGCCCAAGCAGCACACGTGTGGTACTAGGTGGCGAGTAGATTTTTTTGTTCGGCGAGTAGATTTTTTGGTGATTTGCCGACCACTGTATATATATACAGTGTCACTGTTTTAGCCATAGATTCATTTGTATATCAGTATAGCCGACCTGAAGAAGAGAGGATAACTCTCGAAAGCTTGTCCTATGACATAAATTGTTAGTCCAATAAAAAAGGTATCACCGAATACTGGAGAACTCATTTATTCTGCACTATATATATGTGTGTGTGTGTGCGTGTGTGTGTGTGTGTGTGTGTGTGTGTATATATAATATATATATATATATATATATATATATATATATATATATATATATATATATATATATATATATATTGTAACCATTCCCTCACTATACAAAATCAAATATTATAGAAGTATGTATTGTGTATTAGGGATGTACTATCTTCATCATTTTAAATTACCCTTTTTAGGTTTTTTCCACCAGATCTGTTTGAGATATTTATTGATATTGGACATTACGTTCGAGATATCAACTCTTATGAAGATCTCGTATCTAAATTAAATTCGCTACCAGTAAGTGTTTTGCTTGACATGCTATATACACATTGACATGCTATTGTCACAAGTGCAAAAGTAAGTTCTTTTTTTATTTTATGTGATTTCCAGGAAGATGAACTGAAGCAAGTTGCTGATAATATTGAAAGCATCAATCAGAATAAAACACCAACTAAATTTATTGGAAACTATGCCATTTTAGATCATCTTGGGAGTGGAGCTTTTGGAAGTGTGTATAAGGTGAGCTTTATGTCATAATATATTTCCATGGGTTCTGAAGACAATGGGCAGGAGATCCCTTTGGTAATAGTCCTTTAATTTTTCTTGAATCATTGATTGTTGGTTTTTGATATAGTTTATTTTATAACTTTCGGATAACTTATCCATTACTCGCATAAATTTAAAATTATTATCTTTAGTATTTTCGAAATAGTTTAAAGTTGTAAATCTTGTAATGACACTATGTCTTCTGGAAAAGCACTTAACCAGGAATTCCAGTTTGTTTGAAATGTATCCATAGTATTATTAATATATGTCGTCAATTTTTCCATTTCTAAAACATGTCGCACATTCTCTTGAACAACTTGATATGATGGTATATTAATTTGCTTCCATTGGAGTGCTCTGTGCATCTGGCTGCTGTAAACAGATGTGCGTTAAATTTGTTTGAGACATATGACACATTGGGCACTGGTTTTCCTAGGATCAATATTACGGGGGCCATTGGCAGAGAACCTCAAACACCCTGGTGATCTTTCTTATAATTTTCCTCTAAAAGGGAACAACCTTTGGGCAGGTCCAGAATATATGAAATTATTACAGCCACAATTTCTCCAGCACAGCGCACTTGCTCCCTTATAAATATGTCCAATCCTATATGATGTTAAATATCATCTCATCATAATGTTATACCTTTTTTCTTTGATAATGGTGCAGAGAGATGAGCTCGCTGCTGCCTCCCAGATCTCTGCCCAATCTTCTTTAGAAATCTCTGCTCCTATATATTTTTCCCATTGAGTCATATACGGTGTTTTTTCACTTTTGTCACGAGAGCACAGTCTAGAAAATATATTTGATATCAACCCTCTCTGGTGTGTTTGTACTGTGCACCTTTCTACAAATTTGGTTAATTGTGTATCCCCTTGCGGGAAAGATTTTGATATGATAAAATGCCTAACTTGTGTGTATCTGAAATACTCTTGAGAGTGGAATATTGTATTTCTTCAAATGTATATATTTTCCCCTGAAACATAACATCTTTAATCCTAAGTATTTCTCTTAAGATTCAAATATTATTCCTACCCGGTATACATCCTGGGGGAAATTCCTCATTCCTGCATAGAGGGTTCATAAGTGAGGGATGTCCCTTTAATCCCTTTCTTTTCTCCCAAATATATAATGTAAATGTAATAACCGGGTAACTGTATACCTCTTGAGGTCTATTCTTTTTAGGGATCCACAGTAATATATCTATATTCTGCGTCGGTATCTAATTTACCTCAGTTTCCACCCATTTAACCTCCTGGGTGGGTCTATGCCAGGCTGGTAAGTGGCTTAATTTTGCTGCAATAAAATATTTATTTAATACCGGCAAAGCTAGTCCACCTTCTGACCTTAACAAATTAAGCACGGTTCTTGTTATTCTCGTTTTTTTTAAAAGTGTAAATTTTACTATGCATATCATTTAAAATTGTGGTTGGAATGGAGACTGGGAGGCTATGAAACAGAGTAATTTAGGAAGAGAATTCATCTTTACTGATATTATTTTGCCAATCCATGATTTACAGTACCTGTTCCATTCCTTCAGATTTCTATTTATTGTCTGAAACAGTTTTGGGTAATTGGCCTTATAACGTTCTGAATATCTAGCAGTCAAATACAACCCCAAATATTTGATAGTATTTGCTTCCCCTTTTAAAATTGAAATGTAGTTTTAGTAATTTTAGTGTAGTAATTAGTACCTCTGATTTCGTGTTGTTTATTTTATAATTTGAGAAAAAATTGAATGTTGAAATCTCCTCAAATAGATTAGGAAGTGATGTCAGTGGTTTGGTAAGTGTTAGTAAAATATAATCTACATAAAGAGCTATTTTATATTCTTTAGATTGTTTTGTCAGTTCTTTGATATTTTTATTAATCCAAATTTTATTTGCTAACAGTTCTACACTCAGTGCAAATAATAAGGGAGACAATGGACAACCTTGTCTGGTCCCATTATTTATACTAATTACACGGGAGCTTATCCCGGCCATCTTTAATGTAGCCCCTGGTTGTTTATAGAGCGCTTTATTACCATTTAGTATATTTCCCCTGATTCCAAATTTCTCTAGAGTTGTAAACATATACAACCAGTCCACTAGGTCAAATGCTTTCTCAGCATCCAGTGAGATTAGTAACATAAGTATTTTTGATATATTTGCTAAACGAGTGAGATTTATTACTCTCTTTATATTATCGGCTGCTTGTCTCCCTAAAATAAATCCCACCTGATCTGGGTTGATTATTCTAGGTAACAGTTTAATTAATTTTATTGCAATAATTTTACTATCAATTTTTATATCGGTATTGATCAGTGAGATAGATCTATAATTACTACAGCAATTATGATCCCTACCTGGTTTTGGAATCACAGAAATTTGTGCTCTCAACATTGAGGGAGGAATTTCTTTAAAAGAGTTAAAAAGTTTTCCCAAAAAGGTTACTAAAAGTGCTTTAAATGTTTTATAATAATTATTCGAGAGTCCGTCTGGGCCAGGAGTTTTTGTATTTCTGAGTTCCTTAATTACTGTTAGTATCTCTTCTTGTGAACCGGAAGCGACGTCACTGCCGGCGAAGAGCAAGGGCTTGTCTGGGAGACTCACGAGCTTGGCTATTTCCGATGAAGTAGTGTCGGATTTGGAACCTCCTTTGTTGCCTACTGGAGAGAGTACGGATGGTGTTCGTCTACATCTGCTCCACTACAGACCCCAACCCGGGGAAGAAGCCAGAGTGATTCGTTTCAGAAGATCCCCGTACCGTCCCATAGAGGTCGTGGCCGACCTACCGGTACAAATCATGGACAAGTCATGGACATTACTAGGCCCAACTCACCAGCCCCTGTCCCTAGCCTAACACCATCCTAACACCATCCGCCAGAGGTAAAGGGAAGACCAAAATCAGTGATTACAGGTTTAATAAAGATGACAAGATTTGTTCTGTAATGGAGGAATCGCTCATAGGCACATGTATCTTTAAAGACAGAGTAGATGTTAGAGATTCCCTGGTCCTCCTAAGGTATACTATACCCGGACCAAGTTATTCGATGTGAGAGTGGTCAAGAAGCCGGACCCACCACATTTTAAGTGAGGGTTTTTCTTGCATCTACCTATTGGGAGAATAAGATCTAATTATCATCTCTGTTATCAGTGGATGATAAAGGGTTAGTAAACTGGGTAGAGTATGAGGTTATTTGTACATCTGCTATAACCTCTATTTGTTTGAGAGATCAGGTGGATGGATGTTACCCACATTTGTATTCAAGTGAGGTCGTTGGATGTTTCACTTAGGGGAGAGTATAGCGGTGGCTGGTCCAGCTAGCTCTTTACCTTCCCCTGTCATGTAAGTTATAATAAGATGTAGACTGACAGGCTATCCTATGGGGTTTTCCCCCTCCTCATGGTGACTTCCTGAGTGACAGGTGTGGTGGAGCATGTGCTGGGCCCTCCCTCTTTGAGCTACAGGAAGGAAGTGCCTAAATTATAGATTGAAGTTCAGCCCCTATGGGGTGAGATCTTCAAGTTAGTTCAAGCCTGCCCCTGCATGGGGAAGGATGTCTTGGAGAACGTCTCCTCCTGGCTGGGAGTGAGACATGTGCTCAGCCCCTCGTGGGCTGAACACATAACCTAATCCAGCTAGGCCTCACCATTACTCGCATGCCAGTACCATCCAGAAGCCAGGGATCTACCCTATCAATTTGAGCATACGGTGCAATAACACCAGCTGTGGCTGCTGAAATAAAGAACTTCCTCATCTGTACCTTTTGGCTCCGCTGCAGTCTGTATAGAGAGAGGTAGAGAGATTAAGGATTGTCATAACAGGGACCCCCTTCAGGCATTGCTGAAGCCCCCTATGTCTGGAGGAGCTGACACCATGAAGAGAAGAACCAGAGGGATCCCTAAAGGTCTGCCCTGTACCCCCACACCATCGCGGGAAACTCATCTCTTCTGTACCAAGCAGGTAACCAGCACTACACCAAGCAGTCGCATAGCTATAATCTCCCAGTCGGGGTAGGGGGGGGGGGAGTTTGACATGTGCTATATATGGTTCCTATTTTATTTCAAAGGTAAAATGAGCATTAACAGATGTTAAAAGTTGCACCTGTATATAAATCTATATCTATATAATCGAAAATCTTTTGTGGGTGTCTGGAGACCATTTGCTTGGTCCGTCTGTCCGCCCGCCCTCCCACGGCTATCATTGGCCAGTGTGTCTGAACCCCCCCCCCCCTGTGTCCTGCCCCCCCATGGCTCTCATTGGCCCCCCAGAGCACGCTCTCCTGCTCTCACCTCCCACAGGCCGCTCCCTTCCCTGGCGCTCTCACCTCCCACAGGCCGCTCCCTTCCCCGGCGCTCTCACCTCCCACAGGCCGCTCCCTTCCCCGGCGCTCTCACCTCCCACAGGCTGCTCCCTTCCCCGGCGCTCTCACCCTCACACACACCGCTCCCTTCCCCCGGCTCTCACCCTTCCCCTGTGCTCTCCCTCACACACACCGCTCCCACTCCCCCCCCCACACAGAGCACGCTCTCTGCGGCTCTCACCCTTCCCCGGCGCTCTCCCTCCCCCGGCACTCGCCCTCACACACCGCTCCCACTCCCCCTCCCTCCCCCCCACAGAGCACGCTCTCTGCGGCTCTCACCTCACACAGGCCGCTCCCCAGCTCCCCATACCTGAGAGCGCTCCTCTGGCTCTCTCCGCCTCTCCCGTGAAAGGCATGTTCAACGGCGGGGCACAGCACCTCCTCACCGGAGCGTCTCAGCCTCGCCGGGGGTCATGGACACCGCTGAGGAGCCAGAGGTGGAGGAGGAGGGCGGCCGGTACCAGGAGGAAGATGAGCGCGGCCGGGTGCAAGGTGAGGAAAAGCAGGGGAATGGGTTCTTTCACGTGTCTCTGACTCCCCCCCCCTGCCCTTTGCCCCCCCTGCCCTTTGCCCCCCCCTGCCCTTTGCCCCCCTGCCCTTTGCCCCCCCTCACTTTGCCCCCCCTGCCCTTTGCCCCCCCTGCCCTTTGCCCCCCCTGCCCTTTACCCCCCCTGCCCTTTGCCCCTCCTGCCCTTTTCCCCCCCTGCCTTTTGCCCCCCCTGCCATTTTCCCCCCCTGCCATTTGCCCCCCCTGCCATTTGCCCCCCCTGCCATTTGCCCCCCCCCTGCCATTTGCCCCCCCTGCCCTTTGCCCCCCACTGCCCTTTGCCCTCCCCCCTGCCCTTTTCCCTCCCCCTGCCCTTTGCCCTCCTTCCCTTTTCCCCCCCCTTCCCTTTGCCCCCCCTGCCCTTTGCCCCCCCTGCCATTTGCCCCCCCTGCCATTTGCCCCCCCTTCCCTTTGCCCCTGCCCTTTGCCCCCCTGCCCTTTGCCCCCCCCCTTCAGTACACCCACTACTTGACAGTATTCTAATATTTATATAGTGATTATTATTATTCGAGATTTGTTCAAATTTATTTGATTGTGTATATAGTTTCTACACCCAACCCCCCTTATCAGCGGCCTAGTGAGCCCTCCCCTTTCACACCTTTATTTCTCTCCCCCTCTGTCTTTCACTCTTCCCCCCTCTCACTCAACCCCCTCTTTCCTCACACTCAATTCCCCCTCCTCCCCTTGCCACACACACAATTTCCCCTCTCATACTGCCCCCCTTAAACACACAATATACCCCCTCCCAATACAAAAGACCCCTCAAATACAGATACAATTACACCCCCATATACAGACATTACACACCCTCTCAGATGAAAACAGCACCTCAGATTAAAACACCCCACCAGATTCTAACACCACTACTACCCTCCCATATACAAACACCACCCCCAAATACAATTCCCACAATCCCCCAAATACCATCCTCTCGCACCCCCCCCCCCAATATAGTTCCCCTCCTCCTCAAATACAAATCTCTCTCCCGCAGGTGCACGCCAGAAAGTGAGCCTGACTTCCGTGTGCGCTCACTTTGGAGAGAGAGTGTTATGTCTAAGTGTTCATCCTTCACAATAACACACTACCTTGTTGCTACTGAATGATCCTTCTTTATTACCGCTGACAGGTAGTCATTCTCCTGGTTACCTCAGACTGCTGTGTGTCGGACTATGCCCTGATATTATCCTTACTGGCTCTCACTCTTCTTCCTGGTTGAGAAGTCAGAGTGGTGACATCACAGCATCACATGACAGTGACCAGGAAGTACCCATTACACCACAGAGAGGAAGGTGTGGGAAGAGGCAGCAGGAGCTGGGGAGAGCCAGGAGCCAGGGTCACGGCAGCAACCCGGCCCTGCTCAGCTGCTGCCTAGTCCCACGGTGGGCCTCTCTCTCTACAACCGGTGGGCGCTGGAAGCTGGGTGCACAGGCTCAGCTTCTGGTGTACAGCAGCGGGAGAGAGAGAGACCCGGCATGGGACGAGGCAGCAGCTGAGGAGAGCTGGGAGCTGGGGCTCGGTGGCGGCAACCAGAGGCCCAGCCGGCCAGCAGCTGGACGCAGAAGTTGGGTCCTGTCTCTTGCCGGGTCCAACTGCATCCGGCCGGGCTCGCCACAGCCACCGTACCCAGGACACCCAACTCTTCCCCCCTGTCGGCGTCCCTGCTTACATGTCAACCAATGTTTTATAAATTTGTTTGCCTTTTTTCTATTTCATGTTTAAATAAACACCATACTTTGTTTGACACAAATGTGCCATCTTTTTTAAAAGGCTTGTCCCACATGGCTTACCAAAACTTATTGTAAATAACAATGTAATTGCCTTTATTAAATAAATGTATTGTAAGGGCTTAACTCCTCAAGTCCTGAGCACTAATTAGCGGAAGAATGAGACACATTGCTTTGAAAGGAAAGGGAAGATTCTGCTTACACATGTTGGCGTAACTAAAGAAAGGGAAAGCCCCTTGTTTACTACTTACATTTAAAATGATTCATTCAGCCATCTAACTTTTCTTTAAACAAAAAAAAACACATGGTCTCTTAAATTGAACACCTTGAATATGTCATTACTACTCATTTATTTTTGTCCTACGGTAGACTTAATAATTATATTAACTTTATTTCATGTAGTATTTTTCTCCCAATGGGATTCAAAGCACTTCACAATTACAGTATAGTGCGCTGTAAGCAGCAAGGGAATTTTACAGATACAGTCCCTGCCCAGATGAGCTTACAATCTATTTTTATTTCACTATTTCATTTTTAATAGTCCTGCATAGGAAACAATAAAGGTGTAATTTGAGGGTATGAATGACAAAATGATTATAGTTAGAATAAAAAAATAAAATGTACATTTGCAAACACTTTACATTCTGATAGCACTGTAAATGTAAATGCCATTTTAAATGTAAAATATTATAGTACAGTAATTAAATATTTAAGTCATTTTCTAAGGCAGAAGTTTAACAGACAGCATATTTTTGCCAACCTCTATAATTGGAGCCTATGAATAGAAGGTTGCTTGTGAAAAAATGTTGAGTGTGAAAAGAGTGAAATTGCTACAGAAGCAGATTCCTTCAAAGTCAGCAAATTTGAACATCTGTCTGCTAAGGACTGGACTTTTCTCAACTATGCAATTCTGCAATTTAAAAAAAGATATGGATGAGGTTAACATTCAGAAATGGCTACTGATTAAAAGCATTCCAAAAGCTTAGAGATATAAAAACATATTTCAAGGAAAGTTTAATGCTGTACACTAGTTTGCTTTGGTGATAAATACTAAGCAGTTTTTCTTTGTTTTTTCATTTTTGGTCCTATCTCCCTTTTCTGCTAAAACTCTTTGTCTAGGTCAGAAAACGCAGTGGACAAAATCTTTTTGCATTGAAAGAGATTAATTTACACAATCCAGCATTTGGAAAAGACAAAAGAGACCGTGAAAGCAGTGCAGAGAACATTGTCTCTGAACTGACAATAATAAGGGAACAAGTAAGTTTGTCTTTAAATTAAAATATAGATTTGTTTATGTTACCTGTTTTATTGCTTAACTGAACCCTGGTCATATCGGCCATATATTGAGTGCTTTGTCTCATCACCTTATCCTTCACGTGATAGTCTAGGATACTCCAATTTAATAGGTGTGAAAGTAGAGCTCTGTAACAGCGGAATGAGATGTTTGGCCGCGACCGAAGCGCCAACGGCGGTCCGCCACCACTATAACTCACCGCCATGCAGGTCACCGATTGACATTTCGCTTTGTGCAGTCCGACCCCAACGCCATCTTTAAATCTCAAAATCCAATGCAGTCTTCATCTTTAAAGAGGCCTGTCGCCCTGTGTCAATGTCCGTCGTGCCCGCTGATCGTGACACCATCTTTAAAGATGCGCACCCTAATCAATATCCCACGCACCTGGCGCTGTGTCCCATTGCTACTGCTCTGACGCAACATCTTTAAATGTCTCACGTTGGAGCGGCGAGACATTCACATGAGGGTGGTCACACAGGACATTGAGATTTAAAGATGAGGTTGAAGCGCATGCAGGAAAATGTCAAGCGGCGACCTATCCAGAGGTGAGTCCAAACGTCCTAGACCACTGTGACAGTGGAGCTAGCCAGCATCTGATTAGAGGTCTCTCTCCCCCCTATTCTAATGAGATAACTAACGGACGTTATTTTTGCATATAATTAGTGTAGTGGATACTCATTAAACTCAGGGAAAAGAGGTCTGAAGTAAGTCAAAGATTATTTACAATTTGTACTTTGGTTTACAAAACAGTAATAATAGTTCCAGCACTCACTGACTAGTAGAATGAATCTCAAGAGTAGATAATTGCTAAATCAAAAAAAGATATTTATTGTCAACACAAGTCAAATCCACGGAGCGATGTGACCAACACAAAAGCGTCTAAAATACATACTGCAAAAAAACATAGTATGCAAAAAACAGAATATCAAACAATGGGAGGTGGGGGTGGGGTGGAGGGAGAAACATGGGGGGGGGGGGCAAAAAATTGGGATAAGCAGGGGGGGGAACGTTTCGGGACAAACCCCTTCCTCAGGCTATTCCCTCAGTACCCCAAAAGGGGACACAGAGGTATTTCCCTTCCCCAAAGCCCCAACACAATGAAACAGCAACCCTAGCAGATTAAGCACACAAAACACCTCTAAGTAATCAATCTAAGAGTATGACAAAGAAAAAGTAGAGAGAATATAACTTGTGTGAAATCAGACCACAGGGTATAAGACATCTAGCATAATCACAAGCACTTCTCCTCTCCTGCTGCAATGGTGACTGCCTGAGGAAAGGGTTTGTCCCTGCAACGTTGCCCACCCTGATTATCCCCATTTTTTGCCCCCCCCCCCTTGTTTCTCCCTCCACCCCACCTCCCATTGTGTGATATTCTGTTTTTTGCATACTATGTTTTTTTGCAGTATGTATTTTAAACGCTTTTGTGTTGGTCACATTGCTCCGTGGATTTGACTTGTGTTGACATTAAATATCTTTTTTTTGATTTGGCAATTACCTACTCTTGAGATTCATTCTACTAGTCAGTGAGTGCTGGAACTATTATTACTGTTTTGTAATTATTTTGGAGGAATTGGGTCCTTCTTTTTTTCCCTTTATTTGCACCCTGCAACTTGCATGAGATTATCTTATTTTTTGAGTGCTGTCTATCACTTGTTTTTTCTGTACTTTGGTTTACAGTGGGAGAGGTAGATTTGCATAGTGAGAGTAGTTACAGTATGCGTGAAACGTATCAGAGGAGGTATAAGTGACAATTCTTACTAACTGTGAACAGGGGAATCCCTTTTTAAGGGGTATTGGATGAAAACTACTAGCTAATAGCAAATAGTTCCTGCAATAGTCTTTTGGAAGACTTTTGTATGCAAGCCTGTCAAGAGTCTTCTCTATCGTGATATCAAGGAAGTTAATAGTAGTGCTGCTGCTGGTCAGGGTAAACCTGATAGTGAAATCAAGATGGTTGAGTTGGCTTATGAGCTCATTAAGTGTAGCCTCACTACCACTCCAAAGCAAAACATATACAATGTACCTAGTGTACAATTTAATATGACTAGCATACAGTTCATTACCCAACATGTGTGTATATTCATTTACTCACATAAAAATATTGGCATAAGCAGGGGCCATATTAGACGCCATAATGTTGGCAAATAAAGCGTAAATAGTTTTTGTTTAGAATTATTTCAACCAGGAGTAATAAATACTCAACAGGGCATCCAGTATAGCAGGCGAAAGAACTAAGGCATGTTCTCAATGCTTCAATACCATCTGCATGTTTTATATTCGTGTACAAGCTAGTTACATTCAATGTGACAAAGATAATGTCTCACATATCCCCTGTAACTTTGAACAATTTGTTAAAAAAATCAGCTGTATCAGATATATAGGTGGGTATTGATTTGACAACTGGGTGTAAATGAAAGTCCACACATTGTGCTAGAGGTTGACTAAGGGAACCCCTAGCTGAAATAATTGGCTGCCCTGGTGGGTTAACAAGAGACTTTTGAATGTTTGGTAGGGTATATATAATTGGTGTTTTAAGGTATTTTTGCATCAGGAATTCGACAGTGTCCTCATTTAACCAGTTATTACTAAACCCCCATAAAATATTTGTGTCGATCTCTTTCTTAAAATGTTAAGTGGGATCTATCACGAGGGGTTTGTAGCAGTTTCTATCTGATAACTGTATCGCAATCTCATTGCAATAGTCAGTATGGTTTTGTACTGCAACCCTCCACCCTTATCACCAGGTCTAATAACTAGCTCCTGATTAGTGCTAAATCTTTTCAAAATCCTAAATTCACTGGGTGTTATATTAGAGTACTTTCTCATAAAGGATAAATAATTATTCCTGATAAGTCTCATAAATGTCAAAATGGATGGGTTATTAGAAAAAGGTTTGAATAGGCTTTAACCTTTGCAAGGTGCGGTCTGTTTCACACTGGTCGTGTTTATTTGGTCACCCTTGGGAGAAAATAACTCCTTTAGTCTGAGTTGCCTCTGAAACCTAGAAAGGGCAAGCTCCCAATTAAAATAGTTTTTTATGAACTGTATCAATATGTACATTCATACCCTTTTCGTAAATAAGTATGTTTGCACTATTAATTTATTTTTGTTGTATGTAATAAAAGTCATTATATTTTATGATTTTTAAATTTCGATATATTGCATAATATACTTAAGTGTTTGTATATTATATGTATTATGTTTGATGCAATGTATATTTATGGATGTTCATTGTCATGGATGTACACATTGGAAAATCCCAGGATGAGTCGATTTTGGGAGCTGGCGAGGCAGCCTCCTCTCCCCTCAGTGTCTGTATTTACTGAGTATGCGTGGCAGGAGCCCACAACCAATCCCAACCCCTCCGTGGCTGGCCGGACCTCCACCCTCGGCCCAATAGCAGCACCCCGTCTCCAACAGTCTCTGCCCCCAGTAGTGACATCCGGCGTGGCTCGCCCAATCACTGAGTGGGAGGAGGCATTGATTGACAGCAAGAGGCGGGCGGCGGCGCTCGTGCCAGTCAGGCAAAAGGGATTGGATCTGTATCCATTCAGAGCTGAGCAGCACAAAATAATCTGTCCCCGGTACAAGCCCCCAGCTGGCTCCTGTCACTGCTGACTCGCAGGGTGTCTGTCTGCCATGTCCCCATGTGTTTAATAAAAAGTCCTCCTTGGTGCTGGTCCTCAGGATCGATGTGTGGAATGATTAATATGCAAAACAAACAAAATTAAATCCGTGTTTAACTTCAAATATATCGACTGATGCAATGTATCACCACACTGTGTACAAAATAAATCATTACTGATCAAACACTTGTACCCTTAATTCCCATCAAGGGTCATGTGTGGGAAATAGTGTTAAGTGATACTATACACAATGGTATAAATGGACTGCTTATACAATGCCAATTAGCATGCATAGATGATGAAGGAACATATTGTAGAATACTTAACTCCAATGGCTATATGGAAATGCTCATTGCATGAGGATAAATAACACAGATATGTAAAAGAAGAAAGATATCACATGGTACAATAACGTCTAACATTTTGTAACAAAACAACATAAAAAAGAGACTTGTGGAATCTCACTCATGGATTAGATCGTTAAAATGCAGGTTGTATATCAAATGCTTATCAGTGGTGTCTTTGGCATCTGAATAGAGAGTAATTGTTGTCCTGGAGGGTTTTAGTCATCCGTGTGCAGCGCCGGACTAGTGTCAAGTGTTGAAGTGCCTGCCACTTCCTGGTTCACGTTCAGACTCCGCCCCGCATCTGGCGTGATGCTGTGATGACGTATTGTGATGCTGTGCCAACACTGTCCAAAGCCTCTCCGCAGCAGTCTTTGCTCTCCTCCGCAATCCCTCAGACCGCAGCCTGATCACCTCTAATGCTAGCGCACCTAGTGCAAATCACCCTGTCCCCATGTGCTTTGAATGTAATATAGTGACATGTTCTTTACAAATAAGATAAGAGTTAATAGTAAAGACAATCAGTTATTGCTTGTACTCAAAGTGCACCAAAGGTGGTTAAATATTAAATATTGGTGGCTGATACTTATTTTTAATAATAGCACACATTTTAATGGTTTATGGCCGATTGGGCCAACAGTAGAGGAAACACGAGAGAGGCAGTATTAAGCCAACCCAGTGAAAATAAAGAAAAGATTCACAAAAAAAGGTAATTTTCACTTAAAGATTGACTGGGTTAAGGGGAACCAGTTCAATTTTGTAAAATCTTATTTAGAACTAAGATAACTGCTTCTTCTGATGACAATACTGCCATTTTCTTTTTATATTCTGCCTACTCAACAATGATTGCATTTAATGTTACAGCATTTACATTGAACTTGAGCTTTAGGGAAGCATACTGTAATCCTTAATCCTAAAAATAATAATAATCATACTTAGCGCTGTAACTATTGTCATGACTCACAATTGTATTTGTCTAACCAAACACTTTGTTATATTGTATATTCGTGCACAATAAACTCTCAACCCCCATTATATATATATATAAATATAAAACAAGACAGGCACTCCTATTTGCAAAAAGGTGATACAGGTAAACCCCGTTATAACGCGACCCGTTATAACGCGAATCGGTTATAATGCGGTTTTCACGTGGCTCCCGTTTAAAAAAATATTTTTTTTTTCTTTTTTTTCTTTTTTGCACACTGCACACACTGCACACTCTCACTGCACACACTGCACACAGCACACACTGCTCACTGTACACACTGCTCACTGCACACACTGCTCAATGCACACACTGCTCACTGCACACACTGCTCAATGCACACACTGCTCACTGCACACACTGCTCACTGCACACACTGCTCACTGCACACTGCACACACTGCACACTCACTGCACACACTCTCACTGCACACACTCTCACTGCACACACTCTCACTGCACACACTGCACACACTGCACACTGCACACACACTGCTCACAGCACACTGCACACACTCACTGCACACACTCCCAGCACACACTCTACACTGCACACACTACACTGCACACACTGCACACACTCTACACTGCACGCACACACTCTACACTACACGCACACACTCCCACTGCACGCACATACTCCCACTGCATGCGCACACTCCCACTGCACGCACACACTCCCACTGCACGCACACACCCCCACTGCACACTCCCTCCCACTGCACACTCCCACTCCCACTGCACACTCCCACTGCACACTCCCACTCCCACTGCACACTCCCAGTGCACACTCCCACTGCCACTGCACACTCCCACTCCCACTGCACGCACACACTCCCACTGCACGCACACACTCCCACTGCACGCACACACTCCCACTGCACGCACACACTCCCACTGCACACACACACTCCCACTGCACACACACACTCCCACTGCACGCACTCCCACTGCACACACTCCCACTGCATGCACTCCCACTGCACGCACACACTCCCACTGCACGCACACACTCCCACTGCACGCACACACTCCCACTGCACGCACACACTCCCACTGCATGCACACACTTCCACTGCACGCACACACTCCCACTGCACACACTCCCACTGCACACACTCCCACTGCACACACTCCCACTGCACACACTCCCACTGCACACTGCACACACCAGACACTCCCAGCACTCACTGCACACACACTCACTGCACACACTCTCACTGCACACTGCTCACAGCACACTCTCACTGCACACTGCACACAGCACACTCTCACAGCACACAGCTCTCACAGCACTCAGCTCTCACAATACACTCACATGTCAGCAGCCCACGCCTCCCCTCACATGTCAGCAGCCCACCCCCCCTCACATGTCAGCAGCCCAACCCCCCCCTCATCGCCGCCGTTTTTTTAAACTTTTTTTTTTAAATTTATTTAATTAACTGGCGCCCAGCCAGAGTCATCGCGGGCCCCACAGAGAGGCCAGACGGGCCGCATGTTGTGCAGGCCTCTTCCTTCCTTCCCTCCTCACTCCCTCCCTCCCGATCAGGCGCGCGGTGGCCATTTTTTTTTTAAATTAGCGCGACCCCTTTACTAACGCGGTGGTCTCGGGGTGGACCCCGAGGACCGCGCTATAACGGGGTTTACCTGTATTTATTGACTCAACGTTTCAGTCCCCACTGGTACCTTTCTCAAGAGCAAATAAATAAGTAGCAAATAAATAAGTGACAAGCAAACCCAGATATACCCTACACCTCACCCAGTGTGAAAAAATTGGCGCCAAATATCTTAGTGATGAAAAATCACCCCAGTGATGTCACAGGAGTGACAGAGCAGAGAGGTGGAGTCTAAGGGGCCATAGTGTTGTAAGGGGGAGGGAATCCTAAAATCGATGGAGACTGTCTTATACTGCTGTAAGTGTGAGAAATTAATTATAACATTACATTGATATATAACAGTTTTCTTATCTCTATGTCTTCCCTGCATGGAGAAACAACAGGAAATGATCTCTAATGTGCAATGGAGGGTGTTAGGTATATTTTATTCCCTGTTTAAATTTATTGGCCACTAAAACAGACGTACAGTATATAAAGATTAATAATTTAATCATACTTTCTGTATGTTTTTTATGTATTTTATGTTTTATGTATAAAATGTGTATCTTGAATATATTAACTAGTATTCTAGTGATTGTTATTAAATATAAGTATTGTATTAAGATGAGATCATGCATGACATTACTATTTTTAATATCTGTGAGAATGTGTAGATGTTATTTACCCATTCCGACTTTATTCTCCACTGATGACAGGCACTTAGCAATTACATATGTGTCCAATCACTTTTGAGCTTTGCAATTGTCGATGGGTTATTTACTGTAGATGTGTAGATGTTGGAGGGGGCTATGACTGCTGATGAACCGCGAAATGCAGAGTCGTAAAGACTACCAGTGACCCAGAAAGCAGAGAGTGGAGATGGAGAGAAGCTTCTCCTTCGACTGCTGATGGCTGTGACTGGAACTGGTGTGATGTGCAACCAGAAGGGATGCGACCAGATGAGACGGACCCGAGAGGAGCGGTGAGATCGTGACTCACTCAACCCTCTGGGAATCACTACTAGAGTTTTATGCTCAAAAGATTTTATTTCCTGTAAGCCTCGATTTTAGAGGGTTATTTGTTACTATCATAAAGTGTATTTGTATATCATATACCGTCTGCACTATTTCTATTCCTTTCTTTTTTTCTAAGTACACTTGGATTTCCTGTCACCACATCTACAGAATTGACACTGATTTGGGATATGTTTGATTACACCACTCCATTTCCCCCGCTTCCCTGTTTAAGTGAACTATAAAGCCTATACCTGAGTCCCCAGATTTCCTAACACTCTGCATGTCCAAGAATTCTGACTCTCATTATGAACTGGTATCTATGTATATGCAATTGGCAGAGTAGCAAATCTTAGCCTCTGAGTTAATTATGTCTGTAATGTTACCAAAGTCTTCCAATTATGTTATCAAGTCAGAGTTTTCTTGGGACACTACTCATGAGCAGCTGTTTTTTGTGTTTGAAAAATCTGGTTGCCACCAACAGCTCAATTCTTCTGATGTATTCTGTATATCAAACTTTACAGTACCACTGCTTTCTGTCCCAGAGTTGTAGGTTGACTGATTACTTTTGCTCTTTGCCAACCGTCAGAGGTGACAGAAGCAAAGGAAGGGTTTTACCTAAAATCTGCCACCCAGAAGAGATGATCCCAAATCAAATCTGTTAAACGTAAGCCACAGACTTATTCCAAGTCAGCGGTCTGTCATTAACGGATTTCTCTGTCTGCTACCTACCAGAGACTGTTTAGCAATAATTCCAAGTCACCAAGATCACTGATCAAGCCAGGTTCTGATTACCCTGAGGTCTTTCCTGAATGAGGGGAGGGAGTACTGTAAGGGTTCCGGTCTGGAGTTTTGCTGGAACTTTATGTGGCCATTGATGCTATCTTGGTTCCTGGCAAACATCTTGTTGCCATTGGTAATTGGCTGCACCTGCTCTAGGGCTTTAAATAGCAGTCATTTTCTCCCAGTCCCTGTCCTAGCATGGTATTCTATTTCGTGTGTTCCTGGACCTCATCAGCTCTTGTTCCTGTATACTAGTCTTGTTCCTGGTTCCTGTTCTTGAGTCTTGTTCTTGTAACAGCCGCCGCAACCCCCGCTGGAAACCACCCGGCTGACGCGTCACACGGCAGACCCACACGCCCGCGCACTGCCAAGCTGGTGCGCGCACGCTCTGAAGGGAGCCGTCGGCGCCTCCCACGGGGAGGAATCTGGGCCGCACGTCCGCGTGACGTCAGCATGCGCGCGCGGGTTGCCCGGCAACCAAATTAATTACCAGGGAAGCCTGACCTGTAGGCTGTTTCAGATTATTACCTGCCTGACGCCATTGGAGGACCGGATCACACCCCTGCAAGGTAATTGGATCCTTCCTCCTTATATACCTACTCCTGTCTGTCATTCCTTGCTGAGCATAAACTCCTGTTTATGCATTGTGCTCACTGCTGGTGTTTCGTTGTGTCTTGATCCCTGCTTGGCCTTTTCCTGTCTGTTCTCTCCTGTCCTGATCCTGGCTGTTCTTCGGATTCCTACACTCTCCTATGCTTTGACCCCGGCTACGTTCCTTGACCATTCTACCTTCTCTGACCCTGGACATTGGCTACGGAAATCTACCATCCTCCACTCTCCAACCCAGAACTACAGCAAGTACCCTGATTACCCTGACCTCTCCAACCCTACTACGCTGTACGACTTGGACTACGCATTCTGGAGAGGACTGCGTGGTTGTGAGTCGGTGTCTTTCCATCCCCACCTCAGCCCCGCGGTCTTCAGTCCTGTTTGTGGTGAGTGCAGCGGGACAATATGCTCAGCCCAACAAACATGGACCCCGCTGTGGTGGCCCGACGTTTAAACACATATGAGGAATGCTTCCGGATCATTCACACTTAAGGAACAACTAGTCTCCCAACTTAAACAAGACGTTGACACCCTTACTGAGCAAGTTAGACGCCTGACCTTGTCTACAGCCAACACCGGCCCAATCGCAACTGCTCCCGTCCCCACGACACCTACCTCTGAGCCACGACTACCTACACCCAACCGCTATGCAGGGGATCCCACCGGTTGTCGGGGGTTTCTGAACCAGTGCTCCATATAGTTTGAGCTGCTTCCCTCTCACTTCCCTTCCTCATGATCAAAGGTCGCGTACATACTCTCCTTGTTGACTGACGCCGCTCTAGCCTGGGCCTCTCCCATCTGGGAGCAACGCCCCGATCTGACGTCAGATCTCGCCCTCTTCATCGCCGAGCTCAGAAGGGTGTTTGACACCCCAGGGCGTAAGGTTACCGCCGCATCTACTCTGCTTAATATATCCCAGGGTCTAAGAACTTAAAAGCCGACGCCTTGTCTCGACAATTCCTGGTAGAGGATAACAAGGTGGAACAGCAGGAGACCATTCTCCCATCCACTTGCATTGTGGCAGCCAATGCTTTCAGTGCATTGTCTGATATTACCAAGGCCCAGAGCAACATCCCAGCAGGACTCAAGGTTCTGGAGGATCGTTTGTTCACCCCACTTCAATACCAGAGGAGAGTCATGGAGTGGAGACATTTGTCCAAGACAGCTGGTCATCCTGGCTCCAAGAGAACTACCGACCTCATAGAACGCACGTTCTGGTGGCCCAACATGCGTAGAGACATACAAGCTTTCGTAGCTACATGCTCTACTTGTGCACGGAACAAAACTCCACGCAACAGACCTGCGGGTCTCCTTCAACCTTTACCCATCCTGGAACGTCCATGGACACACATATCTATGGACTTTATCGTTGAGTTGCCTAAATCTAGAGGCAAGGATACCATACTTGTAGTGGTGGACAGGTTTTCTAAACAGGCACACTTCATCCCGATGAAGGGTCTACCCACCGCGCCCATGTTGTCCGACGTTTTCATCAGGGAGATCTTCAGGTTACATTGGACCCCCCAGGTCATAGTATCTGACAGAGGATCCCAATTCACCTCCCGGTTCTGGTGGTCGTTTTGTAAGAGTCTGGACGTCACACTGCACTTTTCATCAGGCTATCACCCCCAGACCAATGGGCAAACGGAATGCACAAATCAGTCTCTGGAACAATTTTTAAGGTGTTTTGTTGCCGATACTCAAGACGACTGGGCGGAACTTCTCCCGTGGGCAGAATTCTCCCATAATAATCTTCGGAATGAATCGTCCCAACAGTCACCGTTCATGGTCAACTATGGCTTCCACCCTTCTGCACTCCCTTCTCTTATCTCGAAGTCTGGAGTCCCGGCCGCAGAGGACAGGATCCTCCACTTACAAGACTTATGCCAGAAGATCTGTAGGACTAAGGGTCTGGTTATCCACAAAAAAACATTTGTTTAAAGGTAACCTCACCCAAACTGGCACCGCGCTTTATCGGACCATTCCGTATCACTAAAAGGATCAACCCGGTAGCCTACCGGCTAGAACTGCCAAAAAATATGAGGATTCCCTCCGTCTTTCACTCCTCCTTTCTGAAACCCTGTCTACAAGACTCATCCTCCAAAGGACAACCTAAACCTCCGCAATCCATACTGGTGGAGGGTCAACAAGAATATGAGGTACAGACCATCCTCAACTCCAGAATGTCCAGAGGAGAATTGCAATATCTCATACACTGGAAGGGCTATGGCCCGGAGGAGAGAGAGTGGATTCCTCATAGTCAGGTACATGCTAACTGTCTAATTCATGCCTTCCACCGTAGTCATCCTAATAAACCATCCATGGGTCGCCCGGAGGTCTCCCCTCAAGGGGGGGATACTGTAACAGCTGCTGCAACCCCTGCCGGAAACCGCCTGGCTGACGCGTCACACGGCAGACCCACACGCCCGCGTACTGCAAAGCCGGTGCGTGCACGCTCTGAAGGGAGCCATCGGCGCCTCCCACGGGGAGGAATCTCGGCCGCACGTCCGCGTGACGTCAGCGCGCCGCGCATCGCGCACGCGCGCGGGTTGCCTGGCAACCAAATTAATTACCAGGGAAGTCTGACCTGTAGGCTGTTTCAGATTATTACCTCCCTGACGCCATTGGAGGACCGGATCACACCCCTGCAAGGTAATTGGATCCTTCCTCCTTATATACCTACTCCTGTCTGTCATTCCTTGCTGAGCATAAACTCCTGTTTATGCATTGTGCTCACTGCTGGTGTTTCGTTGTGTCTTGATCCCTGCTTGGCCTTTTCCTGTCTGTTCTCTCCTGTCCTGATCCTGGCTGTTCTTCGGATTCCTACACTCTCCTACGCTTTGACCTTGACCATTCTACCTTCTCTGACCCTGGACATTGGCTATGGAAATCTACCATCCTCCACTCTCCAACCCAGAACTACGGCAAGTACCCTGATTACCCCGACCTCTCCAACCCTACTACGCTGTACGACTTGGACTACGCATTCCGTACAGGACTGCGTGGTTGTGGGTCGGTGTCTTTCCATCCCCACCTCTTCAGTCCTGTTTGTGGTGAGCGCAGCGTGACAGTTCTAAGTTCCTGTTTGTCTGCAGCTCTGGCTGACCTGTCCCCTGCCTGTGGATTCTCTGTGGATTCCCTTTTGATGACCTCAGCCTGTGACCCCGACCTTGCATCTCTGCCACTTGTATCCTGACTATGACTACTTTAACAGGACTCTGTCCCCTGGCTCAGGTTTGTGATCGTTGACCCCTACTTTAGCTCTGCGGGTCTGCTTTGGAGATGAGCATTGTTATACACATATAGCTCAAACTTCACACTCCTGTTGCCCCTTCACCATGATGGGAGTGAGACTAGTGAGAACGCGAGTAGGGAAAGGATTAGGCCTGGTTAGTTTGAGGAGGGACACTTGGAATACTGGATACACTCTCCAATTGGCATGCACGTGGGCGCAGCCTGATGAATCAAGGAGATACGAGAGAGCTGCAGAGAAGAGAGGGATGCAGATGGCGGTTAAGGCCTCGCGTGGCAGCCATTTCTCAATCCCGGGTAACGCGATCCCGGTTATAATGCAGTCTCATTATGGGGACTCCGAGCACCGCGTTATAACGGGATTCAGCTTGTAGAGTTTAACACATTTTTTTAACTCTGTCCTCCTGGGATGCTGCAGCTTTCAGTTTTTCTGTATTCCCTGATAGAAACTTAAGAGATAGAGGAAAGAGGTGAGAAAGAGGGAAAGGAGTAGGAGACAGGGCTAGGTAGGGATGGAAGCCTGGGGGGAGGGAGGGAAGGGACTTTCCATGGAGAGATAGGAGGGGGGAGACAGGGGAGGGAACATGAATAGGTTGGGGGGGAGAGGGGGGTAACGGGCGGTATATGTAGGTATATGTATGTGTGTCCTTATGTGTGTGTGTGTGTGTGTGTGTGTGTGTGTGTGTGTGTGTGTGTGTGTGTATGTATATATGAAGAAAGATAGAGAGGAAGTTAGTTGGCACATGAGGAGAATGTAAGAATGCTGGAGAAGGAGGGAGAGGCGGAAAGAATTGGGGACATGATAAGGTAATGAAGGAAAGTTATGGGAGGGAGGGAGATGAGGGGTGAAGAGAGAGATAGGTGAAGGGGTGGGGGGGTTGATGAGAGGAGGGTAAAGGAGGAAGAGAGACCCATGCAAAGATGCAAAGCCAGGCTTTATGATTCCAGAGCAGAGAATCTGTCCTGCGCTTCTGTGTTTAACACAAGTGCCACCCAGTAGGTGTGTGTCAGACACTGGAGCTAAATGCGAGGGAGCTTGGCATGGCCACAGAGTTGACCGGTTGCAGGGGGAATATCAATCTTACCTCACCTGCTCCTCCGGTCTGGGACCCGCTCTCCTCGCCAGCTCCTGCGTGCTGCCGTCTGAGACGTCAGGAAAGAAGAAGAAATTCGGCGCAACTGCGCATGTCTGAAGAATGAAGCTCCCGGATGTATCTTCAAAAAAAACTTTATTGCACACACAAGGGCTACACCGCGATCTCCCCCTCAGAGATCGCGGTGTAGCCCTTGTGTGTGCAATAAAGTTTTTTTTGAAGATACATCCGGGAGCTTCATTCTTCAGACATGCGCAGTTGCGCCGAATTTCTTCTTCTTTTATGATTCCAGAGTACTGCAACCCATGCGGAGCCGAGCACTTCAGCTAGTACTATCTGTACCCAGTGTAACATACACCGGTCTAGCAGATCTTAAAGGTTATTCATTAAACATTACTCTTTGTTTTCACCCCTTCCTGCATTTCCTTTCTGTCTCTTGTCCCAGTTTCCCAGCCTTACTACCTCCTTTATCATGCCCTGCTCCTCTTTTCACTCACTCCTCCCCTCTCTTTGCACTTCATGCTTTACTGTGTCTGTTCCTCTCTGTGTCTGCACACTACACTTTCTCCTTTCCTACTCATCTCATCTGTCTCCTCTTCTCCTTGCTGTCTCTCTGTTTTCTCCTACTCACCTTGCTGTTTCTCCTTTCCTCTCTTTGCACTCCCTCCTGCTCCATGTGCACACTGCTCTCCATTCCTTCCTGTGCAGTCAGAAAACATTTTTTTGTGTGTAAATGATGATAAAAGTTTTTTTTTTCATTTACAACAGTTCTTTGCTACCTTTCTTCAACCAGTTTTAAATTCAGGTGCAAATATTTTCACCAGTCCAAATTCCTTTATTGTGTACACTAAGCTCTTTTGTGGCACCATATTAAATTAGTAGAACAGGTTGCATTTTTTTTAATTACAGGTTTGAGGAGGGGGTCTACAGACCGGAACTGTGTTCATTTCAGCTCAGAGGAGCCCCTGCTTCCAAAGATACATCCCTAGTATGTGCTGCCGGTATCTCTGGGAAGTTTAAATGTCCCGGTCACTCTGGCTAATAGGAAAAAAAGATGTCACAGTTTCCTATTGACCCACGGCACATTATTTTAGGCACACAGTTTCTAACTGCAGAGATACCGGCACCACTACAGAGGTAATTATCTCTGAAAGCAAAGGGCCCCTAGAAATTAACTCAATTCAGCCCCGGAGGCCCCTTGCTTCAATCCTGTAATAATCATAATAATAGTTAAAATTTAATGCAGAATGCTGCTTTTAAAGCTTGAGTAAGCCTAACATGCTCAACAAAGCTCTAAGAAGACCACATCAACTGTATTACCTTTGTCTCAATTTCTACTTCCCCCCCCCCCAAAGAATTCCAAACTGACAATTATAGAATTGTGTTATACAAAAGGTATTCTGAATATTACCCCTTAATTAACTTTGAAGTAGCTTCCCCATTATTTATGTCAGGCTTGGTGGTCTGCAGTTTCCCGGTTCTGATCTATATTAGCTCACTTTTTAAATATAGGCACCACATCTGCTTTTATCCAGGGTATTTAGCCACTTTAGGAAGGAAACTGAGTATATTGTTGCTTCTCAAAAATCGGATAATGGTCTCCCTCGGAACTCACCTTGCCTTACTAATTCTGGACCAATTGGCAGATATAGTCATCTGTTCTTGCAGCCCCAAAAAGCGGTGTGCTCTCTTTTTGCTATTGTTTTGAAGTGATTTCATGACCTTTTTGCTGCTGGGTTGCTATTGACATTTGAAAAAGATTTCTCATGGGGAGTAAAGAAAATTATTTGTCATTTCAGCTGCATACAGCATTAAGTTGAAGCTGGAACTTTAAAATGCCCATATTGAGTAAAGTAGTGCATCAAGTTTATATACTGTATATTCAGGAATTTCCCATTTCCAATAACTCGGCATAAAGTCTGAACTTGACTGTCGCATTCCCATGTCCTATATCGTATAGATTAATCTGGTTTGCTGTGGTTTTAGGTTATTTTCTTCTTCTTTAGCTAATTGTTATATTAAAAATGATTTGAGCCATATTCTATTGTCAGTCTCCTGTTGCCACACACATGCATACTGATACATCTGCAACATAGAACCTAATTTACCAGGCAGTTATTCTTATAATGGGATTTGTAATATGAATCCGACATATTTTACTTAACTGTATATTATCAGGCTTTAATCAAAACAAAACTATTGTATGTAGCAGGAATTATTTTCATTGTTGTAGCAACATCTGCATTGTAAGGCTGCGGCCACGCTAGCGCTGAGCATGCTGACCACGCGGTGCTTGCTGGTGGTAGTTTCGTCAAGTGAAATTGTCCCGTCCCAGCTCATGCGGTGTGCGCGGGCACGGACGCTCACCCACATTTGGCGCTTGCGTAAACAAAAAAAAGAGACTTTCAACTGTGCTCAACTTACCCACAATGCTCCCCCGCGTACGCTTGTGAAATAGCGTGGACACCCGGCGCTCATGCTTGGAGAACTGGTGACGTCACCGCTCTCAAGCAGGAGCGCGGTCAGCGCTAGCGTGGCCGCAGCCTAAGTTTTGCATTGCATGAGCTCTGTAATTTCCACAAATGTTGTTTTCATTTGAATTTCAATGCACTGTATTCTGTTTTGCAGCTTTACCATCCAAATATTGTGCGATACTATAGAACCTTTCTAGAAAGTAAGTAATACGCATATCTTAACACACATACTGTACAGTAACTGTGTTTTCTTAAAATCCAAGCTTATTATTATTAAAAAAAATGTTTATAGAATAAATAATATAATATTATTATTAAAGAAATAACCTTTTCATCTTACTTAAAGGGGCACTCTGAACATCTTTGTAATTTTTACACCAACTGTATGTACAGTAACAGTGTTTCCCCAACGCGATCTCAGATAGGGGCCATTACAGGATGTATGGTGCATATACCTGCTGGCAACAGGAGGGTTGAGTTGTCCGCCGATGGTAGTGGGGACACAGGAACAGGCTTCTGGGGTTCATACCCCAGATATCTCTTTAGCAGTGCACCGCCTCCATCTGCCGTAGACTCCAGGAACTGAAGATGATCGTCCAGGGTAGAACTTATTACCTCTCCCCCCAGTAAGGTCATGCACCAGGCAGGAGGTATATAACAACAGGAACTAATTATTCACTCTCAGCTCTCACTGAACGATGGTCCCTGGACCATCACTACAGGCCAAGGGCACCCACAGCCATCCTAGCCGTTCCCCACCTCCCTAGCGGAGGCAGAGGTATGGTCCACACTCACTCTCCCCCAGAGGGAAGAGAACATGGGAAGGCCCCAATCTCAGGCTCCCATTTGTGTGACCTGCCTTCCTCAGAGGGGAAGGAACAACCACTAACTTTAGGGCGGACCTGCCCTTAAGTACAGCCAGGAGGAGGGCACCCCGTTGTGCCAGCTACAACAGGATGTACCACCCCCTGCTGCACTCAAGTGCAGTACCAAGTGGAAGGGGGAAAACCCCATACCAACTACTGGCAACCTGATTGTACCAGGGTTTACTGCCAGCCCAAGGGCAGAATAGTAGCCATCCGGGACCTGACTACACTCTCCCTCTGGTGGATTCCCAACGATCACGCTTGGGTCCTAAATTTTCGGGTACCACCGTCAAATGAAACCTGAACAAAAACAAGATAAAAATGTTCACACAATAGTTGATCACATTTTGATATGCATGATACACATTTCAATGAACATCTTATACAGCTGATATTTGAATATAACAATCAAATGGCTGTGTTGCAAAATTAAGGTCCCTTCCAACTTGGGGAACCTGTTTTCAATAGTAGGGCTCTGGATCAGGTTTTCTTACTAGTGCTCCTGATGCATCAGTGACTATAATGGAATACACTCGTTTTGGGTTTCTTTCTGAAAGGTACTTGTGAAAAGCGTGAATAAATAAGAGTCATCGTCTGAGGATCATTTGCAGGATAACAAATAAGTTTATTGCAGTGTACGGTGCACACGCAGAGGAGAGTTTCACAATAAAACTCTCCCAACGATATGATGGCATACAGGCCTTATTTATACACAAAATACTAAGCCCACGCCCCCTATACGAGGTTGCGTGTGCGTCACTACGTAAGCATATAAGATAAACAAAATATGAACACGAACATATTGAGTTGATTGTATTACTATGAGATTCATATTAGAAATGAAATGACTCAGCTAATATTCCTTATACGGGCCGATGACTTTTACTCTACATACGGGACTTCATGGGCACCTCCCTCGGAATGCGAGACGTTCTGGTTATCTATATTTTATTTTCATAACATTCGCGCTTTTCTCCCCTCTTCAAGGTCTTGTGGCTTAGCTGGACAGCTTAATATCATTTGAAACTTCAGGAGCAGAAAAAGAAAAAAATGTCTTTAAACTAACTTCCATACCCACACTCGTGCAAACAAATAGACATGACAATATGAGGCACCTAAGATGGATGCTGACTTAAAATGGCTGCTTAGATCCCAGTGCTGTTTACGTCAGACCTCCTCCCCTCTTTACATCATATTCTCACTTTGTCAGTTCCCTCCTTTTTTATTCTTAAAACATGCTTTTGAGAATTAAGTTTATGATGTTAGTCCAGGGATACATAGACAGACTCGTATTGTATACTGGGGTGCTCCATCATCTGATACTGTTTGTATGTATACACTGGAGTGAAAGGGAGAGGGCGGTTCCCTCCTGCTCTCATAGTCTCGTATGGCGCGGTGGCCCCCAACATGTCTTTTGGAGTTGAATAACTGTGATCGGCATCTTCTTTCTTCAAGGTACTGCTGTTTCTGGTATCTGCAAAGAGTGGCATCAGATTGGAGGAGGGTGGCACATTTGTGGATCATACCTCTGCAACACGTGACACATATGACAACAAGTAACACCCCCAAACACACCAAAGCATTCATAAGTTTTTGCTCCAAGGGATCTAAGCCATTCACCTAACCCCAGAGGGTCCCATTCCTTCTCATCCCCCTTTCTAAGCCTCTTTTGAATCTCTTCTATTTCATCTAGTTCATGCTGCACATTGCTACACTGATCTTGAATGAAAACACAACATTGTTCTTTAATCAAAGCACATACCCCTCCTTTTGAAGCTAAAACATAGTCTAAAGCAATTCTGTTTTGTAAGGCCATAAATACAAAAAGTATGGGGGAGCACAATAGTTGGAAACAGGCAGTGTTGTAGATCTAGTAATTGCTCTTAAAATAAAGCAGTTATATCCTGAGCGAGTGTGGTAGCTCAGGTGGCTAATGTCTAATTGGAAGGATAAACACACATGAGTTTTTTTGTGTTGGTGAGAAGGTAAAATAAAAATGTGTAACTTACACGGCCTTGTGTAAGCCCAGTCGCATCAAGGTTTCTTTAGGAATCCCGTGGGCTTCTAATGAGGTTTTTCTCCTTGCAGTGTGGGTTCTTCTTCTTGGTATGTAGGCCGCTTGCTTCTATGGTTCAGAGTGTTGCTCCAGGGGGATTTCCTCTCGTGTAAACAGAAAGGAGGATAAGGTTAACACATATACATATATACGTCAATGAGGGGGAGGATGGCGTGTTTATGGACCACCAAAAAGATATATATATTATAATATGGCACTCACACGGGCTAGTGTGAGTGTACTCTTATCTTGGTATCTTGTTCATTTGGGGGTATTGCCCAATCAGTAACAGGTGATGGAAGGGTGGGGTACAAGAGTATAAATTGTAAATATAACACAATACTCACACGGGCCAGTGTGAGTACACACTTCTAGCGGTATCTTTGCTCTTCTGTTCCTGATGTAGCTAATGGTGAAGATGGGGTTAGCACAGATATAAGACACTAAAGTCTGGAGGGTAAAAACTAACTTTAATAAAAAACATGAGAAAAATAAAAACAAAAACAGAAACCAAACGCTTCTATGGGAAGATAAAAGCAAAGGGGGGACAGTGTGGTGTATAGTCGTAGGGGATCTCGCCTTCCGCGTCCGGATGGGGAGCTGCAACTACACCTCTGTCTCCTCTGTGATATGCTGTAGAGTGTTCCAAATAAAAGAGCAACGCGTTTCGTCCAAGTACTGGACTTCCTCAGGCTCTGTAGATGTGGTCCTGCTATTCCCAGCCTCTTTTATGCCAGGTTTAGCCAATCCTGATCGTAGTGTGGTTTCAATTCCGTTTCTCTGGTGCGACGGGACGTCGCCATCTTGTGAGCTGCGCGCGCATCCCATCTTCTATTTGGTCGCGCATGTGTGGTATTCAAACCTTGTTAATGTCCTTATTTATCTCAATAAAGTTCCGTGTTGTTAAAAAAAGGAATGAAATGAAATGAAAGGTGCACATACCCCTCCTTTTGAAGCTAAAACATAGTCTAAAGCAATTCTGTTTTGTAAGGCCATAAGCCTAATCTGAACCTGTTCTTGGTTTAATGATGAAATTAAAAACTGCAAAACTAAGGACACATCCTTCCTGTAAATTGTTATCTGACTAAAAATACATTTTTACACAGGTTTCATTGGTTGATGGAAACACTTGACCCATTAATTGATTCTTGTTCCTAGAGTGTGATACACCCTTTAAAGAGGTTCCCTTAAAAAAATGGGAAAATACAGAAATTATACACATAATACTAAAAACCTTATTTTATGCAAGCAACCTTTCTTTTGGTATGCAGTTGCTAGATAAAGGAAATGGCATCTATCTCTATCATCATATATTTTCAGAATCATCACAACATTCTATTACTGAGAATTGAGGGGGGTTGGTATCGGTGGAAGAGGATGCCTGATCATCACTCCTGCACGCATTATATACATCATTCACTCAGAATATCAGGACAGACAATATCTGCGATGGTCAAAAATTGCTGACGTATGATCCTTTCCTTGTGGCTGACACACGCCCCTGGGTGTCCCCTCCTTTCGGTGGAGATGCAACACACTTCTGGATCAAAGTTTTGCTGCACATGACACATACATAGAGAGTGATGAGTACTGCCAAAACACATACAAGAGCTTTCACAAGCCACGCTTCCAGGAAACCAATCCTCCCATCAAGGCCCAATTGTACACACACCTTAAATTTCTAACTTAAACACACTCTAAAAATAAAAATATTGAGTCTTTGAATACAGAAATGTTCTGATTAAACCGGGCCTCTGCCTGGTATCTTATTTTCCTCGTTGGTTAACGATTAGAGTTTTGACTCGGCAAGACGTTAACTTGATGCGGCTGTGCTTTAGGTGACTTTGGTCTTTGGTGGAGCTGAAATGAGTCTTTACGTGCTTTGGGTCCAGGAAAAGAACTCTGCCACTTTAATTGCTGTATTGGTGGTTAGTATAGGCCTTTTCATCTGGGATGCAGAGCATGCTTGCGTAGGAAATATTTGACTATTAACCCCGTCTCGAGTAGGTGCACTTTCAACTTTGCCTAGCGAGACTCAAAAAATGTATTAGTTGCATAAAAGACTTATTGTTTTATTACCAATAACATGGTCCTTAATTCGTTCCTTTGGACTGCTGATAGTCATAAGTCATCCCATAAGTGTCTCATAGGGAGATAATTTATACCTAGGAATACATTCTTGTATCAATGTGTTTACTCCTGTCTTAGCATCCGCATATAGACAGAGGTATTCCCTATTAATGTTCCTCAAATTAAAACTAAGTAGCCAATGTGAACCTGACTTTGATACCCTCAAAGTTCATAAGACTTGATGCCCCAGCCATTGCCAAACTAATTGCTTCCATAGTTAATTCTATCCTGTCTGCAGGCCATATCCCTAAGACCTAGAAAACTGCCAGAGTTGTCCCAATCTTCAAAAGTGGGGACAAAAAACACTGTCTCAAACTACAGGCCAATCTCTCTTCTCCCAATACTATCCACAGTCATGGATAAAATATTCACTCCCAATTAAGCAATTATTTTACCCATACAAATTTCCCTAGCCAATCCCCATCTGGCTTTTACCCAAACAATCTACTGTAACTATTCTGCTAAAAAGTTGAAATGCCTTGTATATAATGTATACCCTGTTCACTTATGTAACTGCTTTTGCAACTATGTATCCCCTGTATTTAACCCTATGCACAAGACACACCCACAAATGAGAGGTGACTCCCAATTCACCCCTTCCTGGCAAACCCATTCTAGATTACACAGCAATTTTGACAATAACCACTGCTTACGGACACCTTTTGAAAAAATAAATGGTTAAAAGTTATAACATACATCACATATTCAAGTTAATAGACAAATGATTTTGTATAAGACTTGACACTAATTTCTTGCTTTTTATAATCTCTTTGCACAGTGCTGAGCACACGGTCAGCTTTATAATTTTAAAGACACTCTGCATTTGACTAAAGAAAAAAACAATTTTATAAGACTTGTTCCCGGGCAAAAAGCCATCTTGTTTCTGGGCGTTTCGCCAATTGACCCTGAACAGATAAGATAACGGCACACCAGCTTCTTCCTGAAAAATAATAATTATTGGATTAGAACTTTTGCTTAAAGTTTAAATACATGGAGCTTTATCCAGAGCCCTAAGAACTAAATTTTTTATGGCCTCTCAAAAATTCAATAACGCGCTTTTATATAGCTGAGGTTATATAACTTCTTAACACACAAATAGCTCCCACACGCTCATGCTATCTCCCTCCACTCATTTCTTTTTAATGCCTTCTGTTTGAACTTTCATACTTTCACAGACTTCCTTCACTACAAATTTATGCTATCCTGTTTCAATTCTGCCCTTTCTCAAGCTAAACAAACCTACTTCTCTCCATTAATCAACACTCACAAGTCTAACCCTCACTAACTCTTCCTTCATCTCACCTCAGGACTTTTGCTGACTATTTTGAGAAAGAGGTTGAATCCATACACCAGAACATTCCTTCTTTTTCCTCTTATCCTACTTCGCTTCCTGCTTTCCTTGACTCTTTTTCCACTGTATCAGAAGAGAATGTCACCATCACTGTTGATCTCCTCTTCTCCCTCTAATCTGATACATTTCCATTCTCCTTCAAACATGCAACAGTTATACCATGACTCAAAAATAGCAATCTTGACCCTACCTGCCTTTCTAACTACTGACTTTCTTGTATTCTCTTGCTTGCTCCATCTTCTCAACACCCATTCTCTCCTTAACCCTCTACAATCTGACTTCTGCACTGCTCCCTCCACGGAGACAATTCCCACTAAAATAACTGATGACCTATATGCTGCCAAAGACAGAGGTCATTACACTCTGCTCATATCTCCTCTCTCTGAAGCAGTTGCCTCTGTGGACCACACTTTTCTCTTTTCTCTGTACACACTCTCTCTAGGTGACCTACTAACATCTCTTGGGTTTAAATATCACCTCTATGCTGACAACACCCACATTTACTTTTCAACCCCTGACCTTACACCTGCCATACAAACCACAGTTTCTGAATGTCTCTCTCTTATCTCATCCTGGAAGGCCCTCCTTTGCCTTAAACTTAACATGGAAAAAACAGACTTCCTCATACTTCCTCCCAAACCTGACCCTATTATCTCCTTCCACATTACTCTTGAATCTTCCATCCCGTAGCCCAAGCACACTGCTTAGGGGTCACTCCCAACTCCTCTCTCATATTCTCCTCTCATTCAAAACAATTCTATAACTGTCGCTTTTTTCCTCCACAATATCACAAAGATACACCTGTTCCTCTGTTGCTCAACTGTTAAAAACTCTGATTCAGGCCCTCATTCTCTCCCATCTTGATTACCATAATCCCCTGCTATCCCGCCTTCCTGGCTCTCACCTGTCTTCCCTACAATCTATCCCAAACGCTGCTGCCAGAATCACTCTGCTCTTTAAACTCTGATTCTGCGTTTCCCCTCCTGAAATTGCTCTCCTGGCTTCTAATCAAATCCTACTGTCTCTGTACGCTCTCCCTACCTACTAATTAGATGGTAAGCTCCTCAGAGCAGGGACTTCTCTTCCTTAATGTTACTTTTATGTCTGGATCCCTTATTTCATGAACTCTTTTCTACCATTTGCTACCTATATGATTACGACGTGCACCACTCCTGTGAAGCGCTATGCATATTAATGGCGTTATATGCATGAAAACATACAATACAATATATACTTCAAACAATGCTTGTGAGCTTTTACCCGCATATTTAAACACAAAATATTCCCAAGCATATCCTAATCCTATAGAAATAAAATTGAAATGTGTTTTTACTGGTTACGCACAATACAGAATACACAATACAAAAACTTCTCTCATACATAGCCAAACAACATCACAAAAATAACGGACAAATAAAATAAAAACATTTTTCACCTATTACCAAACAATTTCATCCTGCAACTAAATTAATAAAAGTTCCCTTCTCTTTCTTTATTCTCTTAAATAACCTGAATTTAAAACTACTCTGATGCTCCAGAGCTTTTGAGTTAACTTTCGTATCTTTGCCCATTCTTCGCGCTGGAGAAAAAGGTGGGGGCACGATCTGTGCGCTGCTGTTCTGATTCTCTTTCTTGCAGACATTTGAGCAGAAGGAAAAAAGAATACTGTATCTCCTGGTTTTAAAACACTCATCCGTCTGGCCAAAACGAATAAACCTTTCAAACTTTCACCAGTGACAGAGCTAAATATAGGCCCTCTCTTTTCCGCATTCTTTAATCCTTCTATACTTGATGTACACCTTTTAACACCTTTTAAAAATTTAGACTTCATTGTGAGCAAATTATATTCATGTTTTTGTACGTACTTGCAAGTTCTTGGATGGTGATTTGTGTACACATGATACTTAGCATGGTTTATCTTTCACACAGGTAATCATTCAGGAAAAATTCATTAGGGTATCAAATCCGTCTGGCAACTCCATTAAGGGCGCAACAATTTTACTTGCCGGCACCGAAACTTGAGTTTATATCAGGAAATGATTTATAACCACTTATTGCATGTGGGGAAATGGAAGGAAAAGCTTATACGTTTACACCTGATTTCTGAAGCTTCAGCCAGCCGGTCACGCCATGCCTAACTTTAGCCACAAAAAACTCATAAAATCCAAAGATTTATACTGCAACAGAAACACAAAGATTACTGAAAGTTAGAAGGTTCCACTATGAGCCCTTGCGTTCGCATTCTTACGAATAAGAAAAACGGTGCGGCTGCCCATAGGTTCACGCTTCCTTCCATAGTAATTTATTGCAAACAAACTTTTTTCATTGGGGTGGCGTCTTTTTCACTGGGACTTGCATGTGTTTATTGCATTTGAACATGCATGTGTATTTTCATTGGCCAACAAAACATATTTATATTGTCACTTCTTGTTCTCTGTATCCATTCTTTATTATTTTTGCCGGCAGACACACAACCTCTAACGGCAAATTTTGAAAACTTTGGTTTCCCATTATTCTCCTGTTACAGTAATCACATTTAATTGACCTGTACAATACTCCTGATACAATAATCAGCGCAAGCTGATTGCGTACAACTCTTTTGGCATGTTATTGTTCTGATTTTTTCACCAGAACTATTCCCAAGAAAACACTTGAATTACTTCAGTGGGTCCAACCCAGTCCTGATAAACCTTATACTTTTATAACATGGATACAGATAAGACCTTCTAAACATATATCCATAAATAAACTCACTTGGTATGTTAATGACAAGACAGAGCAAATGTACAACCAGGGACCCTTCCTGCTCAGACAACAAAAATATTTATCACAATCCAGGATGGTCTGAACAATCCCTTAACTCACCTTCATCACCAAAACACCAAAACTTTTAACGGGACTCTCACCTTAGTCCCAATAAAACTTAACAACTATTACACTTTAAAATGGATAAGGGAACAGACAAATAAACTTATTTGAAACTGCTAGGTAAACCCGTCAACCCAGATTGAGACACCCTCCAAAACACATCTCTCTACACACCACTCAAAACAACTTTTTAAACTCAGGCTTTCCTCAAAAGGTGCCTTTTACCTTGATTCTTATGAGTGCTCAGGTTTGAGTGACCTAGGAGTGTTTTTTTCAGGTGCTCAGCTTCCGGTATATTTGGGTCCCTATTCGGGCGCCATCTGTAAAAAGCGTGAATAAATAAGAGTCATCGTCTGAGGATCATTTGCAGGATAACAAATAAGTTTATTGCAGTGTACGGTGCACACGCAGAGGAGAGATTCACAATAAAACTCTCTCAACGACAAGATGGCATACAGGCCTTATTTATACACAAAATACTAAGCCCACGCCCCCTATACGAGGTTGCGTGTGCGTCACTACGTAAGCATATAAGATAAACAAAATATGAACATGAACACATTGAGTTGATTGTATTACTATGAGATTCATATTAGAAATGAAATGACTCAGCTAATATTCCTTATAAGGGCCGATGACTTTCACTCTACATACGGGACTTCATGGGCACCTCCCTCGGAATGCGAGACGTTCTGGTTATCTATATTTTATTTTCATAACATTCGCGCTTTTCTCCCCTCTTCAAGGTCTTGTGGCTTAGCTGGACAGCTTAATATCATTTGAAACTTCAGGAGCAGAGAAAGAAAAAAATGTCTTTAAACTAACTTCCATACCCACACTCGTGCAGACAAATAGACATGACAATATGAGGCACCTAAGATGGATGCTGACTTAAAATGGCTGCTTAGATCCCAGTGCTGTTTACGTCAGACCTCCTCCCCTCCTTACATCATATTCTCACTTTGTCAGTTTTCTCACTTTGTCATACTCCACCCTATCCATATACACTGAACGGCCTACTTTCCAGACCCGCACTAAATACGCTATTCTTTCATGCATATTATGAAAAGTACTGCGGCTATGCTCTAGCACGTAAGCCTTTACACCTTCTATTACTCACTGTTCCCGGTTGGCGTCAATTCCCCGCATTAACGGCTCAGGGACATATGGTTACTCGAACCCATGAGATTTCCGGTTCTTCTGTAGAACATGCCGCTCAGCTCAGCTAATCTTAGTGAGCCGGCGACCATCAGTCTGACCTGGCTGAACCCATTTCAATGGTTCTTTAACCGAGGGTACATAATTATCAGAGACATTACCCGTATAATACCTGCCCTAATGTCTGCTTCTCTCCTCCTCATTTCTCGGGCAGCCTCGTCAGGACTAAACACGCCTGTAGCCCACCAATCATCCACTATGGTCTCGGTTTCGAGAAAGAACCTTGTGCGGTCCATAAAGGGTACATATCCCTGAAACCTAGGGTGCCACCATGGTAACAACTCCGCTATTCCCCTTGCTACAGCACACCCTGTGTGTGAGGTAGTGTTGGTGGATGTGGAAACTTCAGACATGACAGACATGGCATAATGACTAACACCACTATTTACACTGCATACATCATCTTCTACACATTTATCATCTATCAACATCTCATTCCCATAAGACCAGTCCTTCCAGTCTGAAGATGGGACAAGAGTCTTAGAGGCGAGCAGGCTCCTCCTTTTTGGAGTATCGTTCTCTTACGGCTCAATCAGCTTCCCTAGGCGGTAACCACCCTGAGACACTTGGGTAGCAGGAGTTCCCTGGTTAGAAGTCCCAGCAAAGGAAGGGCGGCAAGACACCTGGAGACCAGCCAAAATGGTCATAGGTAAAGGGGCCTTGAACATATCAGAGTCCCGAACAGTTACATCCCCAGGACCAGACACTAGGGTTATGCTAACTATCTGCTTGGCAGCAATCAATTTTGGCAGAGGTGTCTGACCTTGCAGATAGTCTCAGTACTGAGCCAGGAAAGCAGGGGTGGGAACATCTGGACACACCGGAGGTCTATTGTCCTTGTTGGCCATCTCGATTGCTTTCTGTTGAGCCCTGCTCTCATACATGGAATGGATAAAAACAGTTCTCAGTACACAAGTGGAAGCAGTATTCACTGGAGCGGGACTTGGATCCATCTCATCCGCCACAGCGGTCACTATCAGCAGGATGTCTTTTCCGGCAAGTTGCACAGGATCCTGGCACTCGTCCAGATCCTTCACCGGAAAGGGGTCGACATCCGGTCGCTGTGTAGAGGTCGAATCTATATCTTGACTTCCGCCACGTGGTCCTCAGGTCCGGAAGGTACCTCCATCGATACTGGTGAGTCTCTGGGTAGGCCTCGGGACACTTCCATGAACGGTGGGCTCATCCGCCTCTCAGGTCTCACGGTCGCATTCATGGGTAAAGGACTCCGCTGTCGTGCAGAATCGTTTGCACCATTCGGTCCATCTCCAGTCTCGGCTGGCATAATCAACAGCGGCCGAAACACCACCGACGATCGGCGGCTACTGGTGTAGGAAGAGGGTAGGGACACATCCGCAGGGGAAAGGCACTGGATAATTTCGGCATCCACAGTGGCTATAGGCAAGGCCTCTCCGGGCTTCTGCGCCTTTGGGAACAGCGGTGCCTCATCACCCCAGGCAGTCACCTTACCCGACATCTCGTGGGCTGGATCCGGTTCACCGACCGTCTCTGGTTCCTCTGCGGGGTCTGGTACTGTCTCAGCCGGCTCAATATTCATCGGGTCACTCGGATACCTTTGGGCCTCATCTCGGGCGCACAGGCACTCTGAAGCCTTCATGGTTGAGGTAGATTGTTTAGCAGCAGTATTGACCAACCAAGTATTGGGGTCAGTCGCTTCTTTCTGGGCGAACTCCGTAGGCCTCAACAACATGGGTTTCAGGAACGGTGCTCCGCAGCGAGCACACTGGGTTCCCCAGACCAGGTCGCCACCTTGGAAGTCACACTTGGGACAGAGGCATCTAAGGTACCTCTTCCCTTCCACCGCTACCACCAAGAGTCCTCCTGGTAGTCGGTAATGGTCGAAATCCATTTCAGCCATTTGTTTCTGAACACACGGGCACAAGAGCAAAGGGTAGCTCACTCCTTTCACTCGCCAAGCTCCAATGAACTGAGGGTGCGGTCCACTGGATCCGGTACCTCCCTTATTCTCCAAAGTCTTTAGGCATTGGCTGATGCCGTGTCCCCTCCCTCTGGTGGATATTAGAGGAGGGGCACTCGGTGACGTTTCAGGGTGTGACTCTGACTCCTGACTGAGCCAGTCACATTGCTTGGGTGGGGTTCTGGCTTTTCGCGCCAAACCCTTGCAGGACTCTGCAACATTGCTTGCAGACCTTTTGCAAGCCTCCCACGCAGTTCCCATTCTCGGCGGGAACCGCCATTTTAGGTGTGCTCACGTGTAGCATTCCCGGGCAGGGGAACCTCTATTTTGAGCACAGTCCATTCACAGGCCACGCAGTGACCGCGATTTCAGCAGGAATCCATTCCTTGTGGTTCCTCACAGCACATACATTAGCAGTCTACAAAGAGTAGGTTGTACCCTAGGCTAGCAAAGCTCCATCTCGATACGCTGTACACGATTTCAACCCATCACAAGCACTCTGTGGTTCCATAGTCTGGCTACTGGCTAGTCATACTGTGGGCATCTTTCAACTGAGGTCTAGGCACCTGGTACATCAGGCACCCCTCCTAAGATACTCCCTATGCAGTACCCTTACACCACCCCAATGGCTGCCATCATCGCCAACCCTCTTCAGGGCTACTTAGAACAGCAATAGCCTTGTATCTCCAGACCATTAACCCAATAGGGCAGTCTAGGCCATCTTCCTTGCGAGGAGCGACATCCCCCTGTACATTAAACCTAGCCTCACTCCTTCAGTTTCAGTACTTGCTCTGGAAGCGTACCTTGTTACTTCCAGCTTTGTTTAGCTGAGAGCCTGTCCTGTATGGTAAACCGATCTCAGCAGTGCTTCCAAATGTAATGGTGTTTCCCCCACCCGATCGCAGATAGGGGCCATTACAAGGTGTATGGTGCATATACCTGCTAGCAACAGGAGGACTGAGTGAGGACATTGGAACAGGCTTCTGGGGTTCATATATTCTCAGAGGATAGGGGAGCACAGGTGTCAATATATAAAAAGAGAAAAATTAAAACACAACATAGTGCAAATAAAGTTTTTTAAATGGATGAAATATGTTTGGTGTAATTCTTTAATGTGAAGACTCACGTGATTTCAATCAAAGAAAGGCATCTCAGAGATCAGTGTCAAGTTGCTTGACTCTGGTTAATGAATGTGATCCCCCACTTGGAAAATTCTGGTATGGTGTAATTACACTCAGACGATGTCATCAGTATAAGGGTAGAAGAAATAGGCAACCCATAGGGTAATCCAGTAAAAATATAACAATTTTATAAGATAAATAAAAATGTAACACTTACACAGTGTCATACGGAATAGGACACACAAAATATGTTGTATAGCCAGCTCGGTTAGTCCCCGCTACTTCCGTCTCAGACCTCTCGATCGTTTGTGTGACGACATGAGTCGTTCGTGTGATGTTCCCAGAGGACTTCTGACCACCCCCATTGAAGCAGCGTCTGCAGCAAAGACCCTCCGCCTATCAGTTTAAACATCCGGGTTCCAGTGCGTGTCACAACCCGGAAGTAATTAATATGGGCATGATGTACCACTGTGCCAATCAATTGGTTTCTTTTCATTTGTAATGTGGCTTTTTTCTATGTAATGTGTTTTATTTTGGGCCTTTTTTTTTTTGGTTACCTATTTATTGCTATAGTGGCAAAGCATGCCAATAAATTTATATGGGCATGCTATAACACTGTGCCAATCAATGGGTAGTGGGTTTAGTGTCCCCGGGGTGGGTGGTTAGGATTCCAGGGTGGGTAGTGGGGAAGGGTGGGTTAACCCCTTAATTACTATAGTGGTTTGTAAATGCTAAGGGGATTAAGGGGTTAGGGGGCCATTAGCCATATCTGGATAATATTCATTTTGCCCATTACTGTAATGTATGTGTTAGGGGAGTTGTTGGAGGTACAGGGGGTGGGTTGTGTATTGGTACAGTAGTTAGTAGGTATTTTAATGTTTATTGTGGGTAGAGGGATTGAATGAAGGGGGTAGTTGCCACAGGGTGGGTGGTTAAGCCTCTGGTTGGTAGTGGGAGGGGTTAACCCTTTAATTACCATAGCGGTTACTACCACTAAAGAATTGACCCCTCCCGCAACCTTCCTGGTAGACCTAACCACCTACCCTGGGGCTATTACCCCTTTCACCCCCCAAAAAACTGGTAGTCTGCCTTAACCCCTTCATTGCCTTACTGGTTAGCCGCTAAGGTAACGAAGCTGCTCTAATTTAATTTTTAATACTAGTGTGCATGAGCAGAGGGTCTCCTGAGCTGAACCACATTGATTTCAGTTTCGGGGACCCCCTGCTTGCTGAGTTATAGACTCATGGGGTTCCGGTATCTCTGCAATATTAAAAGCCTCCGGTCACGTGAAGCAGAGGATTTTAACATTGTGGGGATACCAGCACCCCATACCGGGCCTGTATCTTGGGAAGCAGGGGGTCCCCGAGGCTGAAATCAATGTGGTTCAGCTCAGGAGACCCCCTGCTCATGCACACTATTAAGAAAAGTATAATTTAAGCAGCTTCATTACCTTAGCGGCTAGCCGCTACGGTAATGATTTTTTCTTTTGGGGGCAAGGGGTGTTTGATACTAGTGTGCGGGAGCAGGGGGTCTTCTGAGCTAATCAAGTTGATTTCAGCCTCGGGGGGGGGGGGGCCCTGCTTCCTGAGTTACAGGCCCAGTTATGGGGTGCCGGTATCCCTCTGCTTTGTTAAAATCCCCGATCACGTGGGCCACGACGCGGGAAAATTTAAACATGGCCGCCAGGATACCGGCACTCCATAACGGGGCCTGTAACTCGGGATATAGAGGGTTCCCTGACTGGAAATCAGCTCCGGAGACCTCCTTCTACATTACTGTAATATTAAAATGTTATAAACCCCCCGCGCTCACCTGTTAGGGGCGCTCAGGTAGAGTGACTGATGTCTATCTCTTACTGTGCATCTCTTACAGACAGGTAGAACATGGTTGGATTCACAAAGCAGGGACCCCTGCTGTGTTAATCCGATGGGCCATTAGTCTGGCTGCGGTCCACCTCATGAGATATTATGGCATTTCGCGGTTTTCATCTTGAGAAATGGTCGAATCTTGGTGGCTGCATCTGTAATCCAGATTTGGTAACTCAGCACTAAGTGCCTCTGGTTAATTTATCTGTTAACTCCAGTTCAACTCTAATTCAACATTTAGCAGATTATTTTAAAATGCTTGAGCAGATACAGCCCCTAACAATATCTAAAACATTTAAAATTTTACTGGTCACAAAGTTCTGAACCATACAAAACATACTGTAGCATTGATTTGAGCTACAATGTTCCTAATCCAATCACAAAATAACTGGGGATTGTGCAAATATATTTGCACTTCTAATGCTCACATTTTCAATGTTTTGTAAGTTTAAGGGTCTCGTGCAGTAACGTCCGATAGAAAAAATAGTCAGGGTTTTTAAATCGCCATTTTTTACAGCGTTGCTATCACAGTATGCAGAAAGACCCGAAAACCAGTGATAGCAACATTTCAACAAATGGTGAGTAGCCGGCACCGAGAAGATCAGCCCTCCGAAAAGGGCTCACCGGCGAGTTGATTCTGCTGCAGAGAGAGAGAGTCGCCTCTCTGCGCAAATCTTGCCCGAAATAAAAATATTCAAATTTTATTACTAGTGTAGATGAGCCGGGGGTGTCTGGAGCAGACCTGCGTTGATTTAAGGTCCGGGGACCCCCTGCTTCCTGTGATACAGGCCCCGTCAGGGGGTGCCGGTATCTCCTATGCATTTAAATGTCCCGGTCACATGACGCGGGACATTTACATACATAGAAGATCCCCGCACCCTATAACGGGGCCTGTATCTCGGGAAGCGGGTGGTCCTCGGACCTGAAATCAATACAGTTCTGCTCCGGAGACCCCCTGCACTAGTAATAAAATGTAAATTAAAATATGTAATAACCACCAATACACAACCCACCTCCTGTGCCCCCACATAAAACCATTATTTATATTTTTACACACAGGATTAATACCACAGGCTGGCGGGTGTCCCCGGGTTGTCCCCACGGGTGTCCGCAGGCCCCAAATGGCACCCCGGGTGGGTTCACACAGGAGTCTGGAGGACCTCGGGTGGTCCCTGATAGGCTCCGTGGGCCACCACATGGTCCTCACAGGTGTCCATGGGATCCACGGGTGGTCCCCGTTGGTGTCTGGGGGTCCCTGGGTCATCCCCACGGGTGTCTTGGGGCCCTCGGGTGGTTCCAACGGGTGTTTGGGGAACCTCGGGTTGTTCCCATGGGTGTCTGTGGGTCCTCTGGTGGTTCCCACAGGTGTCTGGGGGCCCGTGGTGGTACCTGCGGGTGTCCAGAGGTACTCAGGTGATCCTGTGGGCGTCTGTGGGTCTTCCGGTTGTCTCCTGGCCTGCGATACCATTCCTGTATCTATAAAACCAAAACATGGCCTACATTTCAATAAATACACCTCCCCCCACCAAACATATACAGTACAGTAATGTGCAAAATAACTATTATCCAGATATGGATAATAGATTATTTGCCCATTATTAAACAAAACATTAGCCAGCCAGCATAAATAAAGTATATAAAAACCATTCTACTTACCCCTGCCAACATGAAGGGCATCCTCGTCAGCATACGGCATGGCCATGTCCTCCAATGCCAGCAACAATGCATAAATAATACAATCTAATGGTCCCTAACCCCTTAATCATCTTAGTGGTTAATAACTGCTATAGTAATTAAGGGGTTAACCCACCCTGCTGTACTACCCACCCGGGAGGCCTAACCACCCACCCTGGACCCACTATACCCACCCTGAACCCATTGAGTGGCATAGTAGTACATCATACCCATATAATATGGGCATGATAAGATACTATAGTAGTCAATGGTCACCCTAATACTAAAGCATGACTGTCAAAAATACACAATAATAAAACAGATACATCAAGCACCTAAACACCCAGAAACAAAAATTCAAAGCACTAGCCAACCATGGAATTAACTAAATAAAACCACTAGCCAATCAATAAAATAATTAAAACCACTATGCAATCAATTACATAAATAATATCACTAGCCAAAAAATACATTTAATACTTAAAAGCAGTAACCAACACAACAATTAATTCATACAACCACTAGGCAACACGTTAGTTAAAACCAGTAGCTAACAAAATACATAATTAAATAAAATCGCTAACCAATCTGTAAAAGGAAAAAAACAAGCCATGACAATTCAAATCAATGTAATCTAAACAATAGAAAGACATAGAAAATAAAGCTGTAAAAAATAAAAGTACATACATTCAATATTTATCTTACATTTAGAAGCGTTGGCCCTCCGAATCCTGGGGAGTCAGCAAGCTCTTGTACCGTGATGTCACGAAACACAATCTTACGCCATCCACTGTGAAGATCAAGGACAGGTAACAACATTCTTCTTTCTGTAATCTTCCATCATCTTCATCTTTCTTCATCTGTGATTATTTCTTGTTTTTATTTATCTTCTGTCTTTATCTTCATCTGTTAATCCAATAACCCCATGTTAAAGCCACAATGTTGACCGACGGCTTCTTGAGCTCAAATGAGGTTTCACTGCCTTAAATATGGCCTGTGACGTCACATTTGGGCGGCAAATGGTTCACACGCCATCTGATTGGTTGTGAAAACCATGTGTCCCCTTTTTTTATATGTGACGTCCTGAAAGGGACTGAAGCCAGCCAATCAGAATGGCTGTGCTTCATTTCCCTTTAACATGACGTCGCAAAATCAAACATGGCTGCCATCACATGGTCTACTGCAAGCAATCAGATTGGGGATATAGTTCTCACAATCTGATTGGCTGAACTACCATGTGACGGTGGCCATGTGGGTTTGGTAACGTCATGTTAAAGGGGAATTAAGCACAGACATTCTGATTGGCTGGCTTCAGTCCCTTCCATGACATCACATTAAAAACCAAATGTGACATCACAGGCCATATTTAAGGCCGTGACGTCTCATTTGAGCTCAAGAAGACGTCTAGGTCAACATCGTGGATTTAACATGGGGTTATTGGATTAACAGATGAAGATAAAGGCAGAAGATAAAGAAAAACAAGAAATAATCACAGATAAAGAAAGAAGAAGATAATGGAAGATTGCAGAAAGAAAAATGTTACCTGTCCTTGATCTTCACGGTGGATGGCGTTAGATTATGTTTCGTGACGTCACTGTACAAGAGCTTGCTGATTCCCCAGGATTCGGAGGGCCAACGCTTCTAAAGGTAAGATAAATATTGAATGTATGTACTTTTATTTTTACAGTTTTTTTGATTGGATTTTTATGTTTTTATGTTTTTCATTGCCCATTGACTGCTAATGTATTAATCTGTGCCTTTTTATGGTATAGATGAATACAGTGGGAGCCAATGTATTTTCTATTGATTAACACACATTCCCAGCTAGCTCAAACTCCTACACCCACCACATCATGAATATATATTTATGTCAAAACAGAGTGCTACTGGGCGTGGCAAATGTATACAACAGAAGACAGGGCTGCCCAATGCTACATCAAATTGACAAAACATATATGGTAATAAATACAAAGTTCAAATACTTCAATAATAATAATAATTACTTGGTTATTTAGTTAAACCCTTTGGCCAAAGCGTTGTAAGCCTGCATACCAAACGTCAAAGTATAACCAATAATGCAGGTCCTACACTACACTGTGAACCTTTCCTTTTACTTATGAGGAATATGAGGGAAAATAACCATAATAGGTCCTGTTCTTACAGCAAAGTGAAAAGACCTCCCAAATTAAAAAGGTGAGGAGGAGTGAGCTCTGGGGGGAGGTGCCACCTACCACCATTACAATGTGTTACCAGTCAGAAATTGATTAATATATTTTTTATCAATTTGATGTAGCATTGGGCACCCCTGTCTTTTGTTGAATGCATTTTCTATTGACTGTTTTATTTTCTACAGTATGTCTTTTTATTGTTTAAATTGAATTCTTTTAACAGATTGGTTAGCGATTTAATTTAATGATGTATTTTCTTGGCTCCTGGTTTTAATTTATGTGTTGCGTAGTGGTTGTATGAATTAATTGTTATCTTGGTTACTGCTTTTAGGTATTACATGGATTTTTTGGCTAATAGTATGATTTATGTATGTAGCCCTGTTTCCTATTGAATACAGTGCGCTACCAATGCTGTTCAACCTGTTGGCTCGCAGGGCCTAAGCCTCTGCCATGGAGAGCCTGGGGCAATACATATGAATACCGAATAACCTTTTACCAAGTGCAGCGCCTCCACCTGTGATGGCTCCCAGCAGAGTGGAAGTTGTTCCTCACAGGGCAATAATGTAATACAATACACGCAGCATATAAAATAACCAATGACTTTACTAATGGCAACCATAACCTTGCATATCATCAAACAGGTGTCCCTCCATATAGCAGACACTATACTACTGCGTCTCACTGGACGCGACCCCTTCACCGTGTACCAAATCGTGTCCAGTTTCCCACACCACAGCCCCCCCCCCAATGTAGGGTATGTGTGTGTGTGACTGCGCAGCCACTATGTTCTGATCTTATAGTTGCATGGACTTCCTGTGAATTGAACCGGATAGCCAGTGAATCTGCAATTTGCTGGTCATCACAGATCATTACACTTGGTATGCGCAAGACTTTCCGACGAAAGACCAACAACGATTATATAATAAAAATGCATGAATACGTACAACGATACATTACACACTCTATATAAGGTTATACATTTCACTGAACATAACGATAACGGACTTTACTCAATTGCGAGCCCACTGCTGAGCCTCACAACACAAAACATAATACACCGCTCACTCCACTCATAAATGTTAAACAATCTTCAAAGAATATTATTTTCAAGTGTCTATTAATGACACAAATGAGTGCTACCAATGTACAGTAGTTAATAGTATTAACAATTTAAATGAAAACGTGACTAGGTCACAAGATCATTCACAGAAGTACATTTTTGGTGCACATCACAATAACAATTTTTAATTTTTAGTGAATATATAGTGAAAAACCAAGGTGAAAAAATAAAAAATGATAATAAAATATTATTAAAACACATAGTGCTGATGTTACTGATTCCAACCAACAACAATAGTAGATGTGACTCCACAAAACTATGAGATATTGATACTTCAATGTGCCAATATGAACCTCCTGCTAGATATTCTGAAATCAAGTTGTACACCTCTCAGTTAGTGGTTGTGAAGTCACTAGTGCAGTTGAATTAATAAAAGAACGTCATTGCATATATTAAATGAATATTCTATGTGCCACAATGGAATATTGGCATAGCAAGCCGTGTATACCAAAGACGCAAGAGCAATCAGTTGAGCAATATGTTTATCAGAGAAGTGAGGTTGCACAGTCAGTGAGGGGGGATGCCTAAGCAGCTAAACTATCATATGAAAGCTACTTGCTCTCAAGTAGCACAGCTCCAACATCGCTGTCAACTTGTACTGGGAGTCCCTATACCTAGTGAAAGACCATGTATTCAAAATTGTTCTCAACTGGCAACCAAACACTCAATAAAGTATCCACAAAACTCTGCATAATACTTAGCTAATAGCCGCTTAAACTCTGCTCTGTGGCGGTACACAACGCTGCTCAGACACTCCTGCAATAGACCGGTTGTTGTTGGATCAGCTGCTCTACGTGATGATACGTCACCATGCCACAATGCCCACGCCCTACGCGTTTCTCTCCAGGCGGAGCTTCGTCAGGGAAATGGGGTGCCCCAAACTGATCATAGGTCATCCTCATTGGAGGCTGCACAATTCTCTGGCTCCGTCGGAGCTGTTCTTCTGTCACTCCCTCGGGAGAATGACTATTATAGTCCTGAGGCGCAGCCTCTTCCCTGGTGGGGGTTACAGTCTCTACATGATCATTGGACGGCACAAAACATGAACTCTGCGGGTCCAAAGTAGAATTCTCGGGAGCCACCGTATTAGGTGTTTGTTTCCCGAGCCCTTTACCCGTAGCTCCTCCTGGAGATGCTCGTCATGTTGGAGGGCTCCTTTGATAGGGTCCCTCCTGTGGGTCTTCATAGGCCGTATTATTGTCAGTCTCTGGGCTAACCTCACACGGGTTCATTTCTCCATCCAATGGAGTAGCTGGTATTTCGGGCTCATCCCCTTCCACTTGCGGGATAGGAAGCAAATGGTTTCTGTGCCATACCTTTACCCGGCCCTCAGAGTCCTTGATACGATAGACCGGGAGGCCAGGCATTTGCGACTCTACCGCATAGACTCCTTCTCGCCACCGGTCAGCCAGCTTGTGTTTCCCCGGTACTCCCAAGTTGCGGAGAAGTACCGCATCTCCAGGTCGAATGTCCCGGTGTTTGAGCTTGTGGTCATAGCGTTTCTTATTACCAGCGTTCAGCTTTTCCGTAGATCTTTCAGCTTGCTGATAGGCCTGTTGCAGGTTCTCTTGTAGTCTCTGTACATATTTGAAATGAGTGGCGTTATGAACCCCATCAGTGGAGACCCGTAACCGTATGTCTACTGGCAGTCAGGCTTCTCTCCCGAACATCAGAAAGTAGGGCGAGAATCCGGTGGATTCGTGTCTGGTGCAGTTGTAGGCGTGTACTAACGTTTCAACATGTCTTCTCCACTCAGTCTTTTGAATCCGTGTTAAGGTTCCCAGCATGTCTAGCAAAGTGCTATTGAACCGTTCAGGCAAGGCATCTCCTTCAGAGTGGTACGGGGTGGTTCGTGATTTGGTGATATGCAAGATCTTTAATAATTCCCGGATTAGTTTGCTCTCAAAGTCTCTGCCCTGATCTGAAGGCTCATGATCGGAGCACTCCCGGCACCCATACAAACTCCCTAACAGAGAGTTTGTTCAAAGCATTGAGCTTGAGACTTGATTAAACAGAGCAGCAACCGTGTATGTACTAGTGATAACACTAAGCATTAGCCAGTGTGTATACAGCCACCTTCGTCCCGTGTCTTCTGGATATTTTTTGAGGAGACTGTTGAGGGGCTTGGCCCGACGAGAATATCCCTCCACGAACCTGCGATAGTATCCGCAGAACCCCAAGAAAGAGCGCAATTCTACCACATTATCGGGGCGCGGCCAGCTTACTACGGCTTCTATCTTGGCGGGGTCAGTGGCTATTCCCTCAGCGGACATGATGTGTCCCACGTAGGTCACTGAGATTCTACAGAATCAGCATTTATCCAAGGACAACTTGAGTCCCTCTTGACCGAGACGGTCAAGTACCTTCAGGATTCGGGTCTCATGTTCCTCCAGTGTTCTGCTGCAAACAATAATGTCGTCCAGATACACCAAACATTCTCTGGGGTTCAGGTGTCCCAAGGTTTTCTCCATCAGTCTTTGGAAGGTGGCCGGCGCTCCACAAATGCCCTGTGGCATGAAGGTGAATTGATAGAATCCCAACGGACAGATGAAGGCCGTCTTCTCTTGATACTCGGGGCTCATGGGCACCTGGTAGTACCCGGATCTTAGATCCAACACACTGAACCATATGCTCCCATTGAGGGCATTCAGGATCTCTTTTATGCGAGGGAGGTTATACTGATCAGGAATCGTGCGATTATTCAAGGTCCTATAATCCACACACAGTCTCACAGTCCCATTCTTCTTCCTCACCACCACAATGGGGGACGCGTAGGGACTCCTTGACTCCGTGACGATCCCGGCCTCCTCCATTTCGTGAATCACGGCCCGTACATCGTCAATGTCCCTAGGGGCGATGCTCCGAAAGCGCTCACGAAAGGGAGTCGTGTCATTCATCCGAATAGTATGCTGGGCACTGCGACTGCACCCTACATCCATTTCACCAGTAGAGAAGACGTCACGCCTGTCCTCTAATTGGCCCCTTAGCCTCTCTTTCCACTCCTCGGGCAGCCCGGACGACCCAAAGTCAAATTCTAGCCCTTCTGGGGAGCATCCTGCACGGGCGGTTTTGACCTGGACAGGCTCATCCACTAGACTGATCGGGTAGATCCGACCCAATTTTTGTCCAGCATCTATAGCCATGGTGAAGGGGGAGAGGTTCTGCACCAACACATAGATGCGGCCCAGGAAGGGCAGCGGCCCAGTTCCGATACTCAGGTACTATTCGTGTCCTCTCCGGGCATCTTCTTCAGGAGTGCTTTCCAATGAGAAGAGATGCTCGGTGTCTTCACGCTTTGCATAGGAGCACCATGCCGGCATTCTCTGTACCGCTCCCGGCGGAATTTCCGTTAGCCCGGCTCTGCCGCAGAACAACAGTCCGTAGCTCTCGGGGACCGAGGTCGGGGGGTCCCTGCCCACCTGAATAAGCTGCAGTTGAAGACTGGACATAGGCAATTCATTCGTCTCTTGCAAGTAGGCCCGGATAACGGCCTGCACAATGTCGGCATTGGTCCCCTGGATGATCGGATACTTGGGCAGGTCCAGCTTCTTCGGACGCACTGGACCCCGGGTAACTGAATCCTGACCGACAACTACCCACGTCACTGGCCGGGTAATTGGCAGAGGCAGGAGTATGACAGTTTTCGCCGAGCACGTCGGTGGGTATGTCCCTGAGTGGGTAGACAAAGGGGCTTCCGCCAGGTGGGGAATTGGGGAGCTGTAGGTATTGGGGAACGGAGGGTTCCAGGACCACTAAGTCTCTGCGACAGTCAACTAGCAGCGTGTTCCACTTGGCGTCTTGGTCTATGAGGACATCCACCAGGCGGGCTTTGGAGAATCCTGGTAGTTGTCTTAGGGCCGTTTGTAATGTCTCTAAGGGCAAGGCCATAGGAACTTGACTCACGGCCACCACGCGGCGGGCGGGTGTTTGCATTTGCCGCGCCCATTCGCGCACGCTCTGACGTGAGGGGAGAGTCATTCTGGAACGGAGGCTGTGTGAATTTCGGATCGGGGCACCCCAGGTCTGATCTCAGCAGCGCCTCCAAATGTAGCCCTGTTTCCTATTAAATACAGTGCGCTACCAATGCTGTTCAACCTGTTGGCTCGCAGGGCCTAAGCCTCCGCCATGGAGAGCCTGGGACAATACATATGAATACCAAATAACCCTTTACCAAGTGCAGCGCCTCCACCTGTGATGGCTCCCAGCAGAGTGGAAGTTGTTCCTCACAGGACAATAATGTAATACAATACACACAGCATATAAAATAACCAATGACTTTACTAATGGCAACCATAACCTTGCATATCATCAAACAGGTGTCCCTCCGTATAGGAGACACTATACTACTGCGTCTCACAGGACGCAACCCCTTCACCGTGTACCACACCGTGTCCAGTTTCCCACACCACAGTCCCCCCACCTCCAACGTAGGGTATGTGTGTGTGTGCGCAGCCACTATGTTCTGATCTTAGAGTTGGTGCACTTATTGAGGTTACCTGCCGAGCGCTCCAGCGCTCGGGCCTGCAAAGGAACTTCACAAAGGATCCGACGATGAAGACACTCCAGGAATACCTTTCCGGGGCGATCCCACCCGGTTGGCGACTGCTGTGCTGGGCAAGGTCTGAGACCAAACCTCCGGTATGGTAACGCGACAGTCTCTGGGTGTAACACTCTCCTACTGGTACTAAAGGGGCTGGTTCCTATCTTATGGCCTGTCCCTATGTCCGCTTCACTCACGGTGACTCAGGGCCTAACTGGGCCGTGGGTATATGGCCTAGTGTAGGGGCTACTGGCCGCCCTACACGCAGAACTCCTTCTCCTTCCTCCTCCTGATCAGCTCTCCCAACGTGCTCCCCTGCGCAACCTCCTAACCCTTCCTTCCGCGAATCCACCCACCCTGTAGGCTCCCTGGCGTCACCTGGTCTCGCTAAGGCTCCTGGGACTCGTAGTCCCGTGCGCTCCACCCTATAGGAGTAGCTCCTGTTTCGCGGGCTCTCAAAACCCCTACTGCGCATGCACGACCTCTGCTCCCTCACCACCTCCACGGGCTCACCGCGCATGCGCGAACACCAAACATGGCGGTGCCCTACTCGCTTGGGTCACTGCGGAGCCTCCGATGTACCGAAGCACTCTCTGCACGCACTGCAACCTTACTTATTTTCCCAGCATACGGAGATAAGGGTAAGCCTGGGGGACCTGGCTACATGTAATTTATTGCATAGAGGTTTTAATTATTTTATTAAATGCCTAGTGATTTTATTTCTTTAATTGATTGGCGAGTGGTTTTATTTGGACATGCAATGCTAATTTTGAATTTGGTCACCTTGAGATATTATCAAGTCTGTTTAGATGATTATGGGACATATGTATTTTGCGACCAATTTAATTTGCGGACATATTGTAACAGTGGACTCTGTGCATAGGATGGTATATGTATATCGAGATATTCATTCGGGGATATACCATTAATACACTTGATACCGTAATAACCTCTCATACCTTTCTACACAGATACATTGTATCCTAGGTAGACCGCTATTCCTGAGAGGAAACTATTATAGTGTATTTCGATGTCAACATAGAATAGGCTGCATATCATTAAACCCATAGAGGTGTACTTACCTTGAACAGCCTCTCTATAGGCAAATTAATTTTGGGAATTGTATCGCTACATATATGTTTTTAAACCTTTACATTAATTTTCTATTGTGATTAGGAAATAAAACTTTATTATTTTTATTTTGATCTTCCTGGTCCTCCTGGGTCCTTAGACCGATTTACAGCAATTATCTTTTAGACCACTGTTGTCTGTCTACTATTATCCAGCATTGAGTGCTAGAGATATGGGGAATCTTTCTGATCTTTCTTAGATCAACTCTGTAAAAATAGCTATATTATTTCCCCAAGCACCTGCTTGAATCTCTGTATATACCATAGGACATACATGGTGTAAGCGGTCTCATCTATCTAATTGTCCTTTAAAATGCTAGAATAATTTCAGTAACAATCTACTGTATATTTACTGAGTGATGCTATGCCACAAGACACTTTATAGCCCATTCATTCCATCTTACAACACCTAGAGGTTGTCTTACGGCAAACCACTGCTTACTAAATATTCACCATAGTGCCAGATTTATACAGACTTTTAAATAATATGGTTGGTTGCTTCACCCATAAATGCATTTTATTTTACTTTAAGGAAATAATATTTTGAGAAACTCTGAAGAACCCATATCTCAAATTCTGAGAAATATAATTGTTAACTGAATATACAGAAGAATTGCCAAGCTTACGTTTTATATTTTCTGTGCTTTGGTTTCTATAGATGACAAACTATATATTGTTATGGAGCTGATTGAAGGAGCACCGCTTGGTGAGCACTTTAACTCTCTGAAAGAGAAGAAACAACAGTTTACTGAAGAACGAATATGGAATGTATTTATACAGGTGAAAAAGTTGACTAAGCTCAGTTGCTTGTTTAAATTATGTTAATTTACAGTTTACATTTAACCAAAGCTAGGATCATTTTGTAGTGTATTTTCACTGGCTTATATCTTAAGGTAAAATAATGAAGTTTGGGACTCTTATTGTGGTTAAAGTATTGTACTTGGATAAGGTGACACTTTTTCATCTCAAGAAAGAATGTACAAATTTACTTTTTCACAATACTGTGAGCTTTCATTTTCAACCTTGTTTTGTTCTGTAACATAGTAACAACTTCCTGGACCACCAATTATTCACAGGGATGTCAAAGTACTTATACTTATTGTATTTAAATCTACTTCCCCCCAATTTTGTTTTAATTATTGCAATACTCTAAAAAGTATTAGTGTGGACTAGAGGAACTAGGTATTTTTGTGCCTGGGGCAAGTTCCACCAACAGCTCCCCCCCCCCCAACAATATATTTTAAATAACCACACACACCCTTTTCCCCCTTCCTGCCCCATTCTCTCTGTCCCCCATTCCTACCGCCCATTCTCTTACCCTCTCCTCCATTCTCTCTCACTCCATCCCTTCTCCCCCATTCTCTCTCCCCCCTCCTCCTCTATTCTCTTTCACTCCCACTCCATTCTCTGCTTACTAATCTACTGCATCTGGGGCAGCTGCCCTGCTCACCTCCCCCCTACTTCCGCCTCTGGTGTGGACACTGCTTGTCTTCACTTTGCTTCCCTCTCCCACTGCAAATATAGGGCGCATATGTCAAAAATATAAAGGGACACTTTGTAGCAACTACAGTAGATGCTTTTCATTGCATTGACAAAGTGCTCAAGCACTGCAGAAGGTTTCTGGAGGAGATACCACTAAAATGCAGACTAACGCCACTACAAATATATGCTTTCCTCCTATAACACTGCCGTCTTCCTTGCCAAGAAAACCTACTTCTCTTCACTGATAAAAAATTATCCTCCAACCAGTGCTGAAAACAAAAAAAATCAAGTGCTAATACCGTTTTAGATCAAACCAAGAGAACACACAATCGAAAGAGAAGTAATACATTTATACAGTCCTCTGAATTGGTACAGCTCCGGAAGTGGACTCAATCCAAGTTCCTGTAACTATGGCAGGAAACGAAAATCAGGAGTGCACACATAACCAGGTGTATATAAAAATTAAGAAAAAAACACACATATAGTGCAAAAATGTTTTCAAAATGAATTAAATTGATTAAAGGATAAATTGCTCACTCACATATTCCGTGAGAGATAATGTCTGTGCGGTTGTGTAGAGTAAGCACCTCGTGTAAATACTCTCGTGGCGATATCCGTCAGAACCAGATGTATAAGTAGGGAGGAAAAGGGAGAGGAGATTCCCATATATGAAAAATAGAGGACACAAAAATAGTGCAGGTTGCTTTATAACATTAATCAATAAAAAAAAGTAATACACTCACAAACAGGCTGAGGTAACAAGCAGTGGAACCACCCTGGGCTAGGCAATGGAGAAAGGACAGCACTCCCTCTTTCACTGGTAGTCTACCGTCGACGGCCGTCCACAGGGGAAGATAGTAATGTCCAGAGAAGGAAGAACCTAATCTTGGCCAGAGATTCTCCAATTTGTCCACCAACAGCTTGGTAAATCCTCATGCTGTATGTGTAGCTCACCCTATGCATGCTTTCCCGCTAGTGAGTCATTGGGGGGTTACCCGTATGAGAGTCAGAGTTTCTACTGGGCAAGGGTATCGCAGGAGGCATCGGCATTCTGCCGCACCTGTAATACCTGCCAGCGATTGGGGTGACCAGGCGATAGGGCGAAGGCCCTCCTGAGGCCACTACTAGTGATTGGGGAACCCTTCCAGTGGGTGGCGGTAGACATGATCGGGTCCAGCTCGCGGCTTCCCAACGGAAGCAGGTGCGAGATTTGTTAGGAAGGTATGGGAGTCTGTTCATGGACAAGCCAGGATGGATTCACCTCACTGATCATCTGGTCAACACTGGTGATCAAAGCCCCCCCTGTAAGTCAGCATATCGAGTGTCTGTGGAGGTGAAGCGGAGCATGGAGAAGAAAGGTTGTATACCTCAGGCACAGGGCATCTCAAGCCTGAGCCCACCAAGGTGGAAGCCATTGTGGGGTGGCTGTTTCCTAAAGACCAAGAAACAGGTGATAGCATTTCTGGGGACTGCCGGGTATTACCGCAATTTTGAACCACACTACAGTGCCCTCGCCAAACTCCTGATCGACGTGACTAACATAGTATGGGCTCTCCAGAAACTCCAACCATATGTGTATGGCCGCCATTTTATGTTCATTACGACCATAATCCCCTGACCTGGATGCAGTGAATCTCTGGGAATAATGCCAAGCTGTTGCGGTGGACTCTGGCCTTACAGGAGTATGACTTCACCGTACATCACAAGAAGGAGTGAGCACAACAATACCGATGGACTTTCCCGGCAGGTCGAACCAGGGCCGGCTAGGCTCCGACCTTCAGGCATCATGCTTGGGGATCAACCCATTTGGGTCGCTAACCTAAAGCTCTCTGCTTAAGGGGGGGGGAGGTTTGATGGTAGGGGTATATGTTTCTGCTTTTAATAAAGGTCAAGCCCTTCATTACCCATACCTGTCAGTAATACATTTGTATTATGTTATATGTGTATACAGTTAGGTCCGGAAATAATTGGACACTGATACAAGTTTTGTTATTTCGGCTGTTTGCCAAAATAAATTCAAGTTACAGTTAAATAATGAATATGGGCTTAAGGTGCAGTCTATCAGCTTTAATTTGAGGTTATTCATATCCTAATTAGAGGAAGGGTTTTGGAATTACATCTCTTTAATATGTAGCCCCCTCTTTTTCAAGGGACCAAAAGTAATTGGACAATTGACTCAAAAGCTGTTTCATGGACAGGTGTGGACTATTCCTTCGTTATTTCATCATCAAATAAGCAGGTAAAAGGTCTGGAGTTGATTCCAGATGCAGCATTCGCATTTGGAAGCTGTTGCTGTGAACCCACAACATGCGGTCAAAGGAGCTCTCAATGCAAGTGAAACAGGGCATCCTTAGGCTGCAAAAAAAAGGAAAATCCATCAGAGAGATAGAAGGAACATTAGGAGTGGCCAAATCAACAGTTTGGTACATTCTGAGAAAAAAAGAACGCACTGGTGAGCTCTGCAACACAAAAAGGCCTGGATGTCCACGGAAGACAACAGTGGTAGATGATAATAGGATCCTTTCCATGGTAAAGAATAACCCCTTCACAACATCCTGCCAAGTGAAGAACACTCTCCAGGAGGTAGGCATATCATTATCCAAGTCTACCATAAAGAGAAGATTTCGCGAGAGCAAATACAGAGGGTTCACCACAAGGTGCAAACCATTCATAAGCCTCAAGAATAGAAAGGCCAGATTAGACTTTGCCAAACAATATCTAAAAAAGCCAGCCAAGTTCTGGAACAGCATTCTTTGGACAGATGAAACTAAGATCAACCTGTACCAGAATGATGGGGGGAAAAAATATGGAGAAGGCTTGGAACGGCTCATGATCCGAAGCATACCACATCATCTGTAAAACACGGTGGAGGCAGTGTGATGGCATGGGCATGCATGGCTTCCAGTGGCACAGGGTCACTAGTGTTTATTGATGATGTGACAGAAGACAGAACAGCCGGATGAATTCTGAAGTGTATAGGGATATATTGTCTGCTCTGATTCAGCCAAATTCAGGAAAGTTGATTGGACAATGACCCAAAACATACTGCAAGAGCAACCCAGGAGTTTTTTAAGGCAAAGAAGTGGAATATTCTGCAATGGCCGAGTCAATCACCTGATCTCAACCTGATCAAGCATGCATTTCACTTGCAGAAGACGAAACTTAAGGCAGAAAGACCCACGAACAAACAACAACTGAAGACAGCTGTAGTAAAGCCCTGGCAAAGCATCACAAAGGAGGAAACCCAGCGTTTGGTGATGTCCATGCGTTCCAGACTTCAAGCAGTCATTGCCTGCAAAGGATTCTCGACAAAGTATTAAAAATGAACATTTTATTTATGATTGTTTTAATTTGTCCAATTACACTTGAGCCCCTGAAATAAGGGGACTGTGTATGAAAATGGTTGCAATTCCTAAACATTTCATACGATATTTTTGTTCAACCCCTTGAATTAAAGCTGAAAGTCTGCACTTCTATTGCATCTCTGTTGGTTCATTTCAAATCCATTGTGGTGGCGTACACAGCCAAAATGATGAAAATTGTATCCGTGTCCAATTATTTCCGGACCTAACTGTATACAGTATATACAACTGGCGACTGCTAATTAAATTAGAAAGGAACCAATTCAGCGAAAGCCCAACTCACTCACTCACTCACTCACTCTCACAGATTGTTCTTTGCCCTTGAAAGAAAAAAAATCAGAAGTTGTGGATCGCTCTTTTGGAGACTGATCTGCAGATCAAAGGAACCGAGGTGGATTCAAATTTGCAAGACAAATTCACCCATCTCTACCTGAGACTTAGGATGAGGTCTCCACGTTCTTCTCATCATCTTGCCCTACATCCTGCTCTCTTGTTCCTATTCCTTTAATTCTTCTCCCCACACTCTCTGGCACACTAACTCACATTTTAAACCTCTCTCTCGCCTCTGGCGTATTCCCATTGTCTTTCAAACATGCAGTTCTCACCCCCATTTTCAAGAAACCCTTACTTGACTCATCTGCCCCCTCTTGTTCTAACATTTTTTTTCAATTTTTCCATTTTCTTTGGTTACAACATATTTTCGACAGTTCACATTCAGTATTTGTACATGTTCCTTTATTAACCACCTCTCATTTCTACTAAAACATTACTATTACAGTCAACTTTGTAAAATAATTGCTGTGTTTTCTAATATACTATTCCCACCAATGTGGATATATATATATTGTGTTTTAAGTTATGGTGGGTGAAAAAGGCAGCAAAAAACCTCCACCGTTATCATATAGCCAATAAAGCATATCACTTGTGAGCACATTCACATGTCGTAGCTCCATGTGAATGAATGGATATTCCAAGCAAAAAGTGACATATTGTGTGCTCATTTGCATGTAATTTCCCAGAATCACTTGATGCAGTAGGAGCACTGTATGCTAGATGATAATGGTTGAAAGGCAGGGTTGCAGACCTGTCTATGACATGTGAATTTGCTCACAAGTGATATTCTTTATTGGCTATATGCTAACGGTGGAGGGTTTTTTGTCGCCTTTTTCATCCACCATAACTTAAAATGTATATGGGAAACCTACCCAGCCTAGAAATATTGCAAAACAAGTATTAACCAACCTCACATTGATGATACCCATCAAGGTTGAAACATGTCTGTGAGTGGTTTGACTTGCATTGCTAGGCCCATGCTGTGCTTAAAAGCTGTGTGAACGGCGATGCATTTGCTTAAATGGGCTCCATGTGAATGGATATTCCAGGCAAAAGGTGACACATTGTGTGCTCATTTGGATGCTATTTCCCAGAATCCCTTGCTGCAGTGCAGTATGCTAGGTGATAATGGCAATACAAAAATACTTAAACAAGCGCTAGGTCTTAAAGTTAAACAGTGCAATGCACAAATTAAGCAGCCTGGTAATCTACTAGGAATTAATCTCAAAATACCCAAAAAACAATATAAAAATACAAATATAGAAATGTAACCCGGCGCGTGTATACATAAATTAAGTGAATAACCAATATAATTTATAGTCCATGAAAGGATATGAGTGACTGATGTGAGTAAAATCCTTTTCTTCCAAACTTGAGTGGTTAACAGATGGGAGATAGACACAAATCTCAAAGCACATAGAGAAAGCGTTCCTCTTCACAGTAAAATGCTGTCTAGAAGTAGGTAGGCAGCATACAGTGGAGAGAAACTGTACACCGGCGACACGTTTTATTGAAGCACGGCTAGCACCGCAAGCCGGGGGATGCCCCGGCATGCTAGCCGCACTCCCTCAGCGTGCCGCGCATCACTGATGCGCGGTCACGCGTCATCGGGTGCCTGCGCCCCCTGCACGCGCGTCCAGGGCTCCCCGAGGGAGCCCTGGTGTCCCGCGATGTGGGGGACGGCAGCAGGGGGTTCTGGGGGACCCGGCGGACCCGGCAGCGGGAGGGAGAAAGCCCCGATCGGAGGGCGCTCCTCCGCTGCTTCGGCGCGCGCCCGGCACCCTCCGGCACGCGCCAGGTTACTGCTGCAGCCGAGAACGGGCAAATGCTCGAATAAACTCGGCCGCAGCAGTATATGGAGTCTTCCAAGTCCAGAGAACTTCAGGTGTAACACGAACCCCACATGGTATCCCCAAATCCAGTGGACATAAGAAGAACCTCCTTCTCAGGAAAAGATGTCTCCTGAACTTGTCCCAGGACTCCTGTATCTTGATCTCCAACAAGGGATGAAGAGAGACAGAAGATTGCGCAATATATAAAAACTTTAATGACGCCTCCAGAACTAAAACAGAATAATACAAAGGAACGTGAGTTTAAAATCAAATTAGAAGTGCCCGACCCGGCACACCCATCAGCAATGCTCAGTCACTGTTAGTCCTTGCCGGTATCGCGTGTACCTCGCGTTGTTCCGGCGCGACCGTGATAACGTCACCGTCTCCGTTCCTGACTGCCAGTCAGATGAGTGTCCAGGGCAGCTTCTCCTTAGGCTCCTCCCTACGCGTTTCGTGACAGGGAATGTCACTTCGTCAGGGGTATGTGGAGCCTCAGCAATCCCGTGTGTTTTTTATAAGCCCATGTTAACCCATTAAATGATGGGGTCACATGAGGAATAACAATTGCAAGGTGAATCTACTGATCCTTATTATGGCACCTGTGGGGTTAAGTAGACACCTCTGAGGTGAGCAAAAGGTTCAATTAGGAACACAATGTATATAACATAAATAAAAAATTATTAAAAAATTATTAAAACGGAAACCTGAATTGAACATAAATTGAACATCAGAGGAAAAAGAAACAGCATTTATATTGAACAGCAGATAAAAGCATATTTATGTGAGCAGAACAGGGAGTCTCTAAAGAAAAGATGCTAGATCGAAATCTATGTTAAGCCCCTTAGGGGAGAGGGTCTTTAAAGTGTAGATCCAGAAGGTCTCTTGTTGAGAGACCCTCTGTAATCTATCTCCCCCTCTAACACCAACCTTGGGGCAATCGATGCCAATACAGGTAAGTCCCTCAGGTGACATATTATGATGGATCTTAAAATGGTTGGATACACTATGTGTCTCCAGACCATTTTTGATGTTGTACACATGTTCTGCAAATCTTCTCTTCAGAGGTCTCCCCGTTCTACTCACATACTGTAACTTACAGGGGCATTCTAAAAGGTAAACACAAAAATTTGATTTACAATTAATAAATGTTCGAATGTCATAACTTTTACCGGTGACATTAGTTTTGAACTCTTTACATCTAGATCCAAAGCTACAACCAATACATTTCTTACAAGGAAAATAACCTTTAAGGTCTTTTAGCCACATAGTTGGACCAGATCCCAGATGTTTCTTGGGGCAGCTAGGTGATAATTGTTATTTCAAGTTTTGGGCTGTTCAATATAATTGCTGTTTCTTTTTCCTCTGATGTTCAATTTATGTTCAATTCAGGTTTCCGTTTTAATAATTTTTTAATAATTTTTTATTTATGTTATATACATTGTGTTCCTAATTGAACCTTTTGCTCACCTCAGAGGTGTCTACTTAACCCCACTGGTGCCAAAAATAAGGATCAGTAGATTCACCTTGCAATTGTTATTCGTCATTTGACCCCATCATTTAATGGGTTAACATGGGCTTATAAAAAACACACGGGATTGCTGAGGCTCCACAATCCCCTGACGAAGTGACGTTCCCCGTCACGAAATGCGTAGGGAGGAGCCTAAGGAGATGCTGCCCTGGACACTCATCTGACTGACAGTCAGGAACGGAGACGGTGACGTTGTCACGGTCGCGCCGGAACAACGCGAGGTACACGCGATACCGGCAAGGACTAACAGTGACTGAGCATTGCTGATGGGTGTGCCGGGTCGGGCACTTCTAATTTGATTTTAAACTCACGTTCCTTTGTATTATTCTGTTTTAGTTCTGGAGGCGTCATTAAAGTTTTTATATATTGCGCAATCTTCTGTCTCTCTTCATCCCTTGTTGGAGATCAAGATACAGGAGTCCTGGGACAAGTTCAGGAGACATCTTTTCCTGAGAAGCAGGAAACTAGTCATTCACATGTGGCTTTTTTTTCTAGATCCAACGTTTACCCACTCACACACTCACACTCACACACACATAACAAGGACTAATTGTAGTAAATTATAAATGTAATACAATAAATAAACTTAAGTCAAAAACGAATTTTGCTATTAGTTCTTACTTATTAGTTCAATTTCTTTTTTTTTAAAGTGGGGCTGGGAGCGGGGTTAGGAGGCGAGTAGATCTTTTGGTTCGGCGAGTAGATTTTTGGGTGATTTGTCAAGCACTATATATATATATATATATATATATATATAAAATAAATATATAAATATTTACCAGATGTTGGTCCGGGAATCAGAGACAGCACACAGCCAGGTAAGTACAAAAAAACTGTATTCATATTCGGTCAGCAGAATGTGACCTTCCTCAGGCACGTCGCTGAGGAAGGTCACATTCTGCTGACCGAAACGTTGGATGTAGTGCCATGTACTTCTTATATGAATACAGTTTTTTTGTACTTACCTGGCTGTGTGCTGTCTCTGTTTCCCAGACCAACATCTGGTAAATATTTATTTCGTGTGTGCATATGGGATAAGCATCAGTGGATCAATAGTTTACAATGTGCCAACTGCCCTTGTTTTATATATATATATATATATATATATATATATATATATATATATATATATATATATATATATATATATATATATATATACATACAGTGGTCGACAAATCACCCAATAATCTACTCGCAATTCAGGTTTCCGTTTTAATAATTTTTAAATAATTTTTTATTTATGTTATATACATTGTGTTCCTAATTGAACCTTTTGCTCACCTCAGAGGTGTCTACTTAACCCCACTGGTGCCAATAATAAGGATCAGTAGATTCACCTTGCAATTGTTATTCGTCATTTGACCCCATCATTTAATGGGTTAACATGGGCTTATAAAAACACACGGGATTGCTGAGGCTCCACAACCCCCTGACGAAGTGACGTTCCCCGTCACGAAATGCGTAGGGAGGAGCCTAAGGAGATGCTTCCCTGGACACTCATCTGACTGACAGTCAGGAACGGAGACGGTGACGTTATCACGGTCGCGCCGGAACAACGCGAGGTACACGCGATACCGGCAAGGACTAACAGTGACTGAGCATTGCTGATGGGTGTGCCGGGTCGGGCACTTCTAATTTGATTTTAAACTCACGTTCCTTTGTATTATTCTGTTTTAGTTCTGGAGGCGTCATTAATGTTTTTATATATTGCGCAATCTTCTGTCTCTCTTCATCCCTTGTTGGAGATCAAGATACAGGAGTCCTGGGACAAGTTCAGGAGACATCTTTTCCTGAGAAGGAGGTTCTTATGTCCACCGGATTTGGGGATACCACGTGGGGTTCGTGTTACACCTGAAGTTCTCTGGACTTGGAAGACTCCATATATAGTTTCTCTCCACTGTATGCTGCCTACCTACTTCTAGACAGCATTTTACTGTGAAGAGGAACGCTTTCTCTATGTGCTTTGAGATTTGAGTCTATCTCCCATCTGTTAACCACTCAAGTTTGGAAGAAAAGGATTTTACTCACATCAGTCACTCATATCCTTTTATGGACTATAAATTATATTGGTATTCACTTAATTTATGTATACACGCGCCGGGTTACATTTCTATATTTGTATTTTTATAATGCTAGGTGATAATGAATGAAAGGCAGGGTTGCAGACCTGTCTAAGATGTGAATGTGCTCACAAGTGATATTCTTTATTGGCTATATATATACATATATATATATGTATATATATGTAAACATATATAGTAGCGCCACACTAATAATGTGAATTAATAAAATAAAAAGTGGTGAAAATTATTAATTAAGGGAAGAAAATACAAACATAAAAGTGTACAATAGTTCTGTGAAAAAAAGTGATTAATGCATATACTATACACAGCTAATGATTATAACACACAAACAGTATTAAGTGAATAATATATAGGGAAGATATAAGAACCAGTCCTTTAGTAAAGTCCATCAGGTGTTGGATAATTAATTTCGGTAAGGGGGTCTCCGGCAGCTCTCAGGAGGGTTAACCAAATCGAATTAAAGACCTAGAGGAAAAAGAGAAGAGAGCGTACGCTACATAGCGTAAAAAAGTACATTTATTGATGGGAAAATGGAAGGGAGGGGGAAGAATATCACTCACATAGGGTAAGTAAAATATATATATGCATATGTGAATATTTATCACCGCCATCCAGGTTTCTCGCATCTGTGATCCACAGCCAGAGCCTTACTTCACAGTATAGAAGAGCAACGGTACACTGGAGAGCCGAAAAACACAATTGAATGTCCGCAAGAGATCCGTGTGGAGCCTCAGTAGAACCTCCTATTGTGTATAGCCACAAGTCTGCTCCGCGCGTGATTGGCCTTTGAGAAAGTCGCCTGTGTGAGATGAAACGCGTCAGGAAACGTCAATACGCAGAGACATTATGTCATCATGCAGCGCGTGATCGGGCCAGATAATGCGCAGAGCAGATTTGTGGGGGCAAGGGCAGGGCGGGAGCTAAGCTCCGTGGCATCGCTAGAAGAGCTGCACGTGCGCTCTGTAAGCAGAGTGGGGGTGCGCACATGCATTGGTACCAGCACGGTGGTCTGTGCAGAGACAGGTAAGGAGGGAACACGTCACAAAGGACGTGTTCCCCGATTCCTTACAGTCACTCTCTCTGTCACCATCTCTGTCACCCTCTCTCTCTCTCTGTCACACACTCTCACACTCTGTCTCACACTCTGGATCTGGATATCTTATTTACCCTATATATCTTTACTGCCCTATACCTACACCGAAATAACCTATACTGCTTTCCTCCAGATCTGACTCTCAAGCTTAACATGGGAGACATCGGAATCCCCCCTAACCCAGAAGTCGGGTAGGGAACACCTCCCCTCCAATATATAACATAGTGGGAATGAGGGGACATTGAGGGACTGCGGATCAGGTAAGATCCCAGGTGGGATTGCTGCTTTAGATATTGTGAAGTGGGAGCATCCAGACACTGGTTAAGGGGTGCAGAAAACTAGTCATTCACATGTGGCTTTTTTTTCTAGATCCAACGTTTACCCACTCACACACTCATACACACATAACAAGGACTAATTGTAGTAAATTATAAATGTAATACAATAAATAAACTTAAGTCAAAAACGAATTTTGCTATTAGTTCTTACTTATTAGTTCAATTTCTTTTTTTTTAAAGTGGGGCTGGGGGCGGGGCTAGGAGGCGAGTAGATTTTTTGGTTCGGCGAGTAGATTTTTGGGTGATTTGTCAAGCACTGTATATATATATATATACAGTGTTCGACAAACCTATACATTTGCTCGCCCCGGGCGAGTGGATTTAACCCCTGGGCGAGTAAATATTGGCCCAAGCAGCACACGTTTGGTACTAGGTGGCGAGTAGATTTTTTTGTGTGGCGAGTAGATTTTTTGGTGATTTGTCAACCACTGTATATATATATATATATATATATATATATATATATATATATATATATATATATATAAAATAAATATATAAATATTTACCAGATGTTGGTCCGGGAAACAGAGACAGCACACAGCCAGGTAAGTACAAAAAAACTGTATTCATATTCGGTCAGCAGAATGTGACCTTCCTCAGGCTCGTCGCTGAGGAAGGTCACATTCTGCTGACCGAAACGTTGGATGTAGTGCCATGTACTTCTTATATGAATACAGTTTTTTTGTACTTACCTGGCTGTGTGCTGTCTCTGTTTCCCAGACCAACATCTGGTAAATATTTATTTCATGTGTGCATATGGGATAAGCATCAGTGGATCAATAGTTTACAGTGTTCCAACTGCCCTTGTTTTATATATATATATATATATACATATACATACAGTGGTCGACAAATCACCCAATAATCTACTCGCCGAACCAAAAAATCTACTCGCAACCTAGCCCCGCTCCTAGCCCCGATTTTTAAAAAAGAAATTGAATAAATTCCTAGTAAGAACTAATAACATTTGTTTTTGACATAACAGTTTATTTATTGTATTACATTTATACTTTACTACAATTAGTCCTTGTTACATAATTACGTGTGTGTGTCTGTGTGTGTGCGTATAAATGTCGGATATAGAAAAAAAGCCACATGTGAATGACTAGTTTCCTGAACCTCTTAACCAGTGTCTGGACGCCCCCGCTTCACAATATCTAAAGCAGCAATCCCGCCTGGGATTTTACCTGATCCGCAGTCCCTCAATGTCCAGGTACCCTCATTCCCGCAATGTTATATGTTGGAGGGGTTCCATACCTGTCTTCCGGGTTAGGGGGGATTCCGATGTCTCCCGTGTGAAGCTCAAAAGTCAGATCTGGAAGAAAGCAGTATAGGTTATTTTGGTGTAGTTATAGGGCAGTTTAGATATATAGGGTACATAAGATTTCCAGATCCAGAGAGAGAGAGAGTGTGTGGGTGACAGAGAGAGAGAGAGAGAGGGAGAGAGTGACAGAGAAAGAGTGTGGGTGTGAGAGAGAGAGAGTGTGGGTGTGAGAGAGAGAGTGTGGGTGTGAGAGAGAGTGTGTGGGTGTTAGAGAGAGTGTGGGTGTGACAGAGAGAGAGTGTGGGTGTGACACAGAGAGAGAGAATGTGTGGGTGTGACAGAGAGAGTGTGTGGGTGACAGAGGGGGTGGGTGAAAGAGTGGGTGGGTGAAAGAGGGGGTGGGTGACAGACTGACAATTGGGTGGGTGACAGACTGACAATTGGGTGTGTGACTGTGATTGACACCTGGGTGGGTGACGGTGACTGACTGACACTTGGGTGGGTGACTGACTGACTGGGAGGATGGGTGACTGACTGACTGGGTGGATATGTGGGTGACTGCCTGACTGGGTGGGTGACTGACTGGGTGTCTGTATTCACTGTATTCACTCATACACACACTCAAACACGCATACACCCACTCACACATACTCACACACACTCAAACACTCACAGGGGACAAGGGATGTTGCACATGAGATAGGTAATGAGGATTTTATCTCCCCCGGGCCCCCAATGTAATTACCTGCCCGGGGCTCTCCTCTCCCCCCTTGTCCTCCTCCGCAGCAAAGGCAGCAGCACTATCACCTTCCACCTGCGTCGCCATAATGTGATGCAACCCCCCCCCCCGAGTGCCTCGCTATCAACACCACTAGCAGCGCTGCTCACCCCCTCAGGACACTGCAGGCTGCCAGCCAATCAAGGGGGAGCTCCCGAGAGGGATGTGCGCTAGTTGTGTTGATAGCGCGTCACTCGGGGGGGGTTGCATCACATTATGGCGACGCAGGTGCGGAGGAGGACAAGGGGAGAGAGGAGAGCCCCGGGCAGGTAATTACAGCGGGGGGATATATATATATATATCTTTGCATAACTCAACACAGACATAGTAATAACAAGGAATGGGGGGGGATGAGAGGGGGGGAAGGTGCACCGGTATTTACCTTTATCTCTCTTTGTTGAACTTTTGTCTTAATAATATATAATTAAGTTTAAACTTGTATATCCAAGTCATCTCGTCACTTCTCTCTTTTCTGCACGATATTCCTTTCCACAGGATATATCTCTTTTGACCCCATGATAATACGCCTTAAATCCACCCCCTCTAACTACCGCCCTATCTCGCTTCTCCCTTTTGCCTACAAGCTACTTTAGAAACTTGTAAACAATGACCTCACTACCTTTTTCTCCTCCAACTCCCTGCTTTACTCTTTACAATCTGGTTTTCGTCCTCTACACACCACCGAAACAGCACTAGCAAAAGTGACCAATAATCTACAAACAGCTAAATCTAAGGGTCATTTCTCCATACTAATTCTCCTTGATCTCTCTGCTGCCTTTGACACTGGTGATCACCCCCTTCTCCTAAACATTCTCCAATCCATTGACCTCCATGAAGCAGCCTTCTCCTGGCTCATGTTCTACCTTTTTAACCGCACCTTCAGTGTTTCCTTATCTGGTGTCTTCTCCTCTTTACTCCCTCTTTCTGTTGTTCTGTAGTCCCACAAGGCTTTGTCCTTGACCTTCTGCTCTTCTCACTCTACACCTCTTCTCTTGGTGAACTAATACAATCTTTTGCCTTTCAGTATCATCTTTATGCCGATGACACCCAAATTTAACTCTCCTCCCCTGACCTTTCCCCCTCTTTCCTGTCCCATGTTTCCAACTGCTACCTGAAGCTTAACATGTCCAAAATAGAATTTGTATTCTTTTCCCCTTCCACTGCTACTGCTACACCTCTCTCCTTCACTGTCAATAATACCACAAGCCCTCACAAAGTCCTGCTGTCTCTAACTCCGAAATATCGCCAAAATAAGCCATTTTCTCACTCATGATGCAACTAAAATCCTAATCCACTCACTCATTATGTTCTGCCTTGATTATGAAAACATTCTCTTAGTTAGCATTTCCCTTGTCCAACTCTCCCAATTCCAATTCACCCAAAATACTGCTGCTAGACTCATCTACTTCTCTCACTGCTCAACTTCTACTGCTCCACTATGTATATCCCTCCAATTAAATTGTAAACCCTAGTAATGACTTGCAAAGGTCTCAACAACACCACCCCCTTACATCTCAGCCCTCATTCACAAATGCACACCAAAATGCCTGTTCAGCCCTCGACATCAACCTTTCCCCCCACCTTACTACCTCTTCTCAATCCCACCTACAAGACTTCTCTCATGCTGCCCTCTCTCTCTGGAATTCCCTACATGTACCATCAGATTCTCCCCCAGCTTCTGGATATTTAAAAACTCCCTAGAAACTCACCTTTTCAAGGAAGCCTACTCACCTTCGGGGCCACAGACAGATTTCCCCGGGCCCAGGACTAGAGTTATGTCTGACCTCCCCCCTGTGTCGACATTCTCGCAAGCCCCCTCCCCCCCATTTCAAACCTCCTGAGCCCCCGCTATTTCCCCCCTCTTCCCATGTATTTCTCCCCCCTCTGTCTCACTCTCCCTCACTCACCCCCTCTCACCTCCATCAACTACTCAACTCTCACTCAATCCCCCCTCGCATGTATTTCTCACACTCTTACTCTTTTCCTCACTCACTCCCTCCCTCACCTTCTCTCACTTGCCCCCACCCTCTGTTAGTTACCCCACTCTCACTCAATCCCCCCTCCCCTCACACAATTCACCCCACAAAATATACACCAAAAAAACCACCTACCTAAATAAATGAAAACAAAAAGAAAGCGCAATTAATAAAGATAATAACCTTTATAGTAGCCTTAAAAATTACATGCTACAAAACATTACATAAAATAAGGGTTCACATGAACCCACACTCTCACAGTTGCAGAGTACTACCCTAAATCAAAGCCCATAGGTCTAATGATGTTTAAAAAAAGTCCTGGGATATGGTCAGATGTTACCACAACTTACATTGAGTGTAAACAGGGACCACACTTCATGCAAGGTAAGGGAAGGAACCACTGCAGTCTCTCGAGCTCCCGTCGTCACGGCCGTTCTCCGCTGCGTGATTACATCACCTCTATGCGTTTCACGTCTTATGACGCTTCTTCAGGAGGTATGACTATCCACTCCCATAGCTGCTCTTAAATAGCAAGACAGACAATTCCTCTGCCAATGGGAGCTGCCATAAGGGTGTTACCACTTCCAATCAGTGTCTACAATCACCTGGTATTACTACTATAAACAATTACTGCCTATTGAAATACAAACCTCCCCAAATACATACCAAAAAAAACAAATCAAATACATATAACCCCCCAATACATATAAAAATACACCACAACCCCCATACATATGAAAATACACCATCCCCCACACATATAAAAATACACCCCCAATAAATATTAAAATACACCCAATACATATTAAAAATACACTCTCCCAATACTTATTAAAATTACACCCCCCTGATACATATTGAGAATACACCCCAATTCATATAAAAATACACCCCCCAAATACATATAAAAAATACAGATTTACCTTGGGGATAGTCTCAGGCCGGGCCCTGTGGCTGCGGGAGGCCCGGCTGCTTGTCCTGTAGTTTCCGTCATGCCCCGCTCTCCCCCAGCTGCAGGCCTCTTTCACTCTGTCCCACACCAAGCTTCTGACATCAGGACCACTTGCTGGAACAATTCTTCTATAGTTAGGACAGGCAATAATCCTAATTCTTCTATGTTTAATATGTAACAAAGGGACCTTTCACCAATAAAAAGCCTTCCCTTTTTTTCCAGCTGTGTTTAGCTCTACGGTATTTGCACAAGGAGAAAAGGATTGTCCACAGAGACTTATCGCCTAATAATATCATGTTGGGAGAAAGAGATAAAGTGACTGTCAGTAAGTATTTGCATTGTAAACTATTATTTCAATTTTGATTGTGCTGTTTGATTACAGTCCAAGCTGATAAGTAACATAAAAGGTAAATATATCATTCTCTAATAGAAAACAAATATGCTACAATGTGCAGCTCAGTTTGGCTTCACACTTATAATCATATACAATTTCATCGACTTGGAGAACAGAGACCGAATAAACATGGTTAGGGTTGTCCAGTTTTTTCCCCAAATAGCTGACCCCTAAAAATATGTGAGAACTTGGAATATCCTCATGCGGATGAGATACTCTACTCTTCGTTTAGTTATTATACTGTACTGATGGATAATGTATGACTATATTGATGGATAATGTAAGTGGGCATTTTCAAGAACCAAGAGGAATATGAGTATACCTGCCAATCAAGCCATGCATCCTTAAAGGAAAGCTGCATCCCATTTAAGAAAAACTGTAATCTGAATGTGTTTATGTAAATTAAGAAGTCTCCGTGTTTAATATATTAAGAAAGGCCTAAAAATCAAGGAAACAATTACATTAATTAAAGTACATTTTTACCAAGTATTGAGCTTCATGGTTGTTCTATGTATGCTGTCATGTTTAATGTTGTACATGTCTCTGCTATCTAACTGATAATGACTATTTGATCAAAGCTTGAGGGGTTGTGTAAAAGATTGTGATTTTAATATACTGTACATTCTTAATTTCACACTGATTTTTTTAGAAGAGATGTATCAACAGCGTAAGAACTATTTATGCTGCTAGATAATTTAGTAACATTGTATCTTTCTGTACTCCTATGAAGATTTGAAAGTTATGTGATATTACATTGATGTCTATTATACCTGGAACTTCCTTTATCTTCACTAAAGAAGCAGCATGGCAGCTCTCTATTATATTTTTTCAAATGTTTAGAACTTTAATATGCTTAGAAAAAAAGAACAGGAAAGAGAACATAACATTGTTATGTGTACAGTATTGTAGCCAGCCAGCCAGCCAGTCAATTGCATTTCATTGTATGATTGCAACCAACAGATTATGAGATTAAATGTTCAGTTCCATCCAATATATGCCAATGTTTTTACTACCCTTTTTCTTATTGACATTTTTGTGGGGCATAAATTAATTCAGGGAATTGCTAAATTATAATTGAGATGTCAGTGGAATATGATGTTGAGACACACACTCATTTCCAAATCACCAGTTTTCATGGAAAAGGGGATTACAATTTTTTTACTAAGTAGTAGAAATAAGAGATTTGCCAGTGCTGTCATGGACAGGGAAAACACACTTGTTCCCAGTTAGAGAGAAAAAAAACATTTTTATTAACATCATGGTGAAAGCTCTCATCAACTTTATTTTCATTATAGATGTGTAAATTGGAGTAATCATCTTCATTACTGAACGCCATAAAATATTTTACAACCAGTAATCTTTTTAAAACACTAAATTGTGAGAACACTTGGAGAAGCAATATGTGCTTTTAAATTATTAGAATTGCAGCATACTGTACAATATTACAGTTCACAAATACCAACCTTTTATCTTACCACTGCATGGCACTGCTGTTCTTTGTATATCATTGCTGCTTTGCTTGTGATACTTACAAAAGCAAAGATTTGTCTTCATTGTAAATTGCTCTGAAGTTTGATGTTGGTGATAATTCTCTTATTGTTTCATACAGTATGCTTCTTGAAATGTTTAAGTCATGACTACAATCACACAACATATATATATATATATATATATATATATATATATATGATAAGAGAAAGAGCGGACCTCGCATCCGCAAGAAGTATCAAGGTAACTAAATACCGACTATTGAATCAATATGCAGTGATAAATCGGTGTTGCTAGGAGGGCCAATAATATAGTAGGAGAGGAAAAAAGGTCCCTATGCCTGAGGAAGGTCCCATTCTGTAGGACCGAAACGTTGGGTTTCTGGATGTATTTTTGTTTTCACTAATACACTTTGATCTTCAACATTGAGTGCTGTCTCTTGTTTACCTATCCTTGGAACGGTAACGTATAACTACATTCTCTATATGGGACGTGCACCTGTGGCTTAACAGCACCTATTGGAGTGCCAACTGCCTTATCTGACTATATATATATATATATATATATGATAAGAGAAAGAGCGGACCTCGCATCCGCAAGAAGTATCAAGGTAACTAAATACCGACTATTGAATCAATATGCAGTGATAAATCGGTGTTGCTAGGAGGGCCAATAATATAGTAGGAGAGGAAAAAAGCCCCAAACAAAAGCACTCTAGTATACCAGTTCAAAGTACAAAATACTTGATATCTTTATTAAACAACTGTCACAGAACAAGGATAAAAGAAAGCAAAGAGTGATTAAAACAAGGCATGGATCCCCTCTGCGTACAGAACAAAGCATATATCCTCCATCAGTAATATCCAAATCAGACAGAGCATCGCTCTAGTGTACCTAACAAGATGAGTAATAAATGCAGGCAGGAGTGCAAGCAAAAGTGATGGTAACCAAGATCTAATCACACAAAATCAAAGCATATATTCCCAATAACATATATGGGAAAGTCTCAAGTGACACAATGCAGGGTAATATGATAAGACCAAGGATAAAAGACACAACACTTTGCCAAAAGCTAATAGTCATACATCACCGGTGTAGGCACACAGCAGGATCATGGAAGGAGCATAGAGCAAAAGTTCAGATCATTAGTACGTGTCCCTAGAGGGTCCCCACTCCCAGTAGAAGGCTCTTGGCCGAAACGCGTAGGAGCAGGTGCAGTAGGCAGGACCCCCTGGTTTGTCCCCCTCTAGGGACACGTACTAATGATCTGAACACATATATATATGTGTGTGTGTGTGCGTGTGTGTGTTAAAACAGTATGCATTGGCTTGAGGATTTGCTTGTGTAATATGAGCTTGAGACAAAAGGTGGCACTGTGTGCTCATTTGCATGTCATTTCCCAGAATCCCTTGCTGCAGTGGAAAGGCTGTGTGATGGGCGATAATGGGGAAAGACAGGGTTGCAGACCTGTCTAAGACATGCAAATGACCATACAGTAATATTTACAGTTGCTATATGCTTTACTGTGGAGGGTTTTTGTCAATTTTTTTACCCACCATAACCTTAATAATTGTGGTGAATACCTAGTCTAGTCTCAAACCAGCTTAGCCAGCAACCAACCTCACACTGATGATACTCATCAAGGTTGAAACATGTCTGTGAGTGGGTTTACTGGCTTTGCATCTCATCTCATCTCATCCCAGCCTCTGTCTAAAAGCTGTGTTAAAACAGTATGCATTGGCTTGAGGATTTGCTTGTGTAATACGAGCTTGAGACAAAAGGTGGCACTGTGTGCTCATTTGCATGTCATTTCCCAGAATCCCTTGCTGCAGTGGAAATGCTGTGTGCTGGGCGACAATGGGGAAATCTCAAAACATCCAGGGGGAGCATGTGGGGGAATAAGAGAATAAAATATATATAAGTGCAGACGTATTATATAGTATGGGTATACAGGCAATGTCTTGGCTCGTATAGCTGATCTACTCACAGGAGCAAAGATATAATAACAGCAGTTGGCAAATTGGGTTGCCACCCTTGAAGATGTCTGTGAGCTGAACCCCCTAATGATTCTCCGTCCGCAGTGTGTGTATATGGAGAGAGGGAGAGAACTACATAGTGCGATCAGTATGAAAACTTTATGTATAAAAAACACAGTATAAAATGCGCACTTACAATTTGCAAATAGAATAAAAGCATGTATCACATATAGTGAATGGAAGATGTCCCGAAACAGCTCACCGCCTCCCTCAGATCAGTCTGCTGGCTTCCGTGGCTCTGTGTCCTGGACCGGAGCTTCCTTCTGAGCGCCCGTCTGCAAGATGTGACGTCACGGCTTCAGAGCTGATTCTACGGATCGCCTCCACGACCAAAATTGGTCCACTGGTAAACTCTACGCGTTTCGCCCAGCTACCAGGAACTGTTCTCGGCTTCGTCAGGAGTATGGTTTGTATTCTATTGGTGGCTATTTATACACCTTTCAATGTTAATAAAACGGCTTAATTGATCAATAAATCAATCGGCCTAGATTGCACTAGGGAGTGGGGGTTTGGAATAAATGAATGTACAATAAGCATAGGTAATACTTAAACATGGGGAAACCTAACTGTATTCGTATCATGAATTATGTTTCACAGGTTCTAACAGATATAAATCGCAATTGAACCCTTATTGGGTGTTATGAGATGTCACTTGGCAAATGTTATTCTTGATTCAAATAGTTAGCAATAGAGTATTGAGGGTAAAAGCCAAATACACATAGGTTGTGACTATAATTCAAGCGAGAGGGCACAATGTTAACCCTAATGTCGGTTGTTAAGGGTTATTCAAAAAATGAACCGCCGTTTACACTCATTCAGTAGCTACTTGGTTTATAATTACAAAGGTGGTGGTAATTCGTCATTTCTAGATTGACTGTTATATACACTGGCCAAAAAGGAGACTATTGAGGTTCATACAAAAAAGTTTTTTGAGGTTCATCAAAAATACGGCATAATTCAGAGACACTAATGGCATAATGAAGGATACGTGGACATAAAGGTATCCTCAAAGTACGATTTTAAGAGGACTAGACTAGTGCTTATATGCTCCGTGATAACACACAGGGAATTATGTACTATAGTGATCCAACAGAAACATGACGTAGGGGTGATACTATTGAACAAAATGCTGAAGTGACATAACATTTACAATAAATCGTGCATATAGATTGAAATAGCAATGGACATAACTGATATACACAGACATATTTATGTAGGTATCAGAGACAGATGGCCTTTTCTGGAGGTTGATCTGAAACGAAAAGCAGGTGAAAGAACAAGGGAGCAGGGGCAAGACTAAACAGCTCTACTGACAGATAAACATTGTGATGTTAATTCAAAAAAGGTGTGATGTCTATCTCAGCGTTTAAACCTCTAGGGGCTAGTGTTTTGAGACGGTGAATCCAAAAGGTTTCCCGTTTCATGAGTTCTAAACCCCTATCCCCTCCCCTCCAATGGGGTAGCACATGTTCAATGGCTTTGAAGGTTAGGCATGTCGGTTCTCCACCATGAAACTCAGTGAAATGGTTGGGGATACTGTGGTTGGTTAGTTTCCTCCTAATGCCACTGAGGTGCTCGATGATGCTAGTCCTTATAGGCCTGATTGTTTTACCAATATATTGTAACTTGCAGGAACATTCTATCATGTAAACTACATGGTCTGTCCTGCAAGTCATAGAAGTGTTGATATCAAAGACCTCACCCGTGACATTAGAACTGAACTTAGTTTGTTCTGATGATTTAAACCGATATGCCTTACAGGTAGTACAGCCGAAAAAGCCTTTCTTATTAAGCCACACATTATCCTTAGGTTTATTATCCCTGAGTGCACTGGGGGCTAGTTTGTTCTTGAGGTTGCTTGCTTTGGTGAAGATTACATTGGGTCTATCTGGGATGTTGGGGCCCAAAATCGGATCATTTTTAAGAATCTCCCAGTGTTTTGTAATGATCTTTCTCACCTTCCCAGCATCTCTACTATAACCTGTCAAAAAGGCAAAGTCAAATTTGTTGTTCCTAACTGTATCCTTTTGTTTAGGTATTAATAAATCGCCCCTATGAACTCCCTCGGCCCTTCTCCTGGCTGATTCAATTTTCTCCTCAGTGTAATGTTTTTCCAAAAATCTATCTTTTATTTTTTCTGATTGAATATGATATTGTTAAATGTCTGTACAATTTCTTCTGATTCTGGTAAATTGACTGGATGGAACGTTGTCCATACATCTTGGTAAATGGCAGCTGTCTCTTCTAATAAAATTGTTTTTATCTATCTCTTTAAAATATGTCCTTGTTTTTATTACTCCATTTTCAATGTAGATATTCAAATCTAGAAAATTCACCTGTTGGTGACTCCATTCACTCGTGAATTTTAAATTATACGTATTGACATTCATGCTGTCAATAAATTTTAACAAAGTGTCTTCGCCACCCCTCCAAACAAAAATAATATCATTTATGTAACGGCGATAAAGGACAAGATCCGCACCAAGCTCTCCATCAACCCAGATATTATGTTTTTCCCAATCTGAAACAAACAGATTGGCGTAGCTTGGTGCGAATCTCGTCCCCATCGCCGTCCCACATTTCTGTAAATAAAAAGTGTGTGCATACCAAAAATAATTGTGCTCTAATATAAATTTCATACTATCAATGATGAAATCAATTTGTGATTCTGGTGTATGTTCATCTTCCTGCAAGACACTTCTAACTGCTTCGCATCCCTGTGTGTGTTCAATGATGGTGTAAAGCGAAGCAACATCACAGGTTACTAGTACAGTATGTAATGATTTTCCCATTTAATCCTACTCAAGAGATTGAGTATGTCAACCGTATCCTTCAAATAGGCCTTTTGTTTAACTACATGAGGTTGTAGTATAGTGTCTATATAAAGTGAGAGGTTAGCAGTGAGTGAGTCAATCCCCGAAACTATAGGTCTTCCTGGGGGATTGACTACACTCTTGTGGATCTTAGGTAGGAAATAGAAGACCGGCATCTTGGCTTTATTCTGATACAAGAAATTGTATTCTTTTTCATCAAGTATGCCGGTCTCCTTTCCTCTGTCTAACAAGATCTTCAGTTCTTCAGTGTATTTGATGATGGGATTAGAAGGTAATTTTACATAGGTGTTGGTGTCTCCCAATAATCTTAATGCCTCATGTTCATAATCAACACGATCCATAAAAACTATCCCCCCCCCTTTATCTGCCTGTTTGATGACCAAATCTTGGTTATCGATGAGTTCTTTGAGGGCATCTTTCTCATTCTTAGTGAGATTTTCCATTTTTCTATTGCCCTTAGCTGTTAGGTCAGAGTTTAGAGTCTCAAAGTCCTTAGTGACTATTTTAAAGAAGACATCTAAATGATTCCCTGTAGCAAAATGTGGAAAAAAATTTGATTTTTGTTTCAATCCTGTATGGATGAATTTCCTCTCTTCTGCTACCACCGGTTGTACTTCTTTGATAACATTATGCTCTATGTGTCTCCCCAAGAAGTAACGTTTTACAGTGAGTTTCCTAAGGAAACGATTAGCATCTATATAGAGGTTGAAGCTACTGTGTGTCTTCATAGGTGCGAATGATAGTCCCTTTGATAGTACATTTTTTTGTGTGTCTGTCAGAGATGTAGTACTAAGGTTGAAAACATTTTCAACATTTATTTTGCACTCCTTTTGTTGTCTCTTGTGCTTTCTTCTACCCCTCTTTCCTCTGAGAGTCTTCCTCTTTTGGAGCTGCCCAATGTTCCCTTTTCTGCTTGTGGTTGTTTCTGACTTATATCCCACAAACTGGAAGGCCCCTCCGCCCCTAAAAAAGAGGAATCTGTGCTGTTTTCCTCTTTTTTAGGGGCGGAGGGGCCTTCCAGTTTGTGAGATATAAGTCAGAAACAACCACAAGCAGAAAAGGGAACATTGGGCAGCTCCAAAAGAGGAAGACTCTCAGAGGAAAGAGGGGTAGAAGAAAGCACAAGAGACAACAAAAGGAGTGCAAAATAAATGTTGAAAATGTTTTCAACCTTAGTACTACATCTCTGACAGACACACAAAAAAATGTACTATCAAAGGTACTATCATTCGCACCTATGAAGACACACAGTAGCTTCAACCTCTATATAGATGCTAATCGTTTCCTTAGGAAACTCACTGTAAAACGTTACTTCTTGGGGAGACACATAGAGCATAATGTTATCAAAGAAGTACCACCGGTGGTAGCAGAAGAGAGGAAATTCATCCATACAGGATTGAAACAAAAATCAAAATTTTTTCCACATTTTGCTACAGGGAATCATTTAGATGTCTTCTTTAAAATAGTCACTAAGGACTTTGAGACTCTAAACTCTGACCTAACAGCTAAGGGCAATAGAAAAATGGAAAATCTCACTAAGAATGAGAAAGATGCCCTCAAAGAACTCATCGATAACCAAGATTTGGTCATCAAACAGGCAGATAAAGGGGGGGGGGATAGTTCTTATGGATCGTGTTGATTATGAACATGAGGCATTAAGATTATTGGGAGACACCAACACCTATGTAAAATTACCTTCTAATCCCATCATCAAATACACTGAAGAACTGAAGATCTTGTTAGACAGAGGAAAGGAGACCGGCATACTTGATGAAAAAGAATACAATTTCTTGTATCAGAATAAAGCCAAGATGCCGGTCTTCTATTTCCTACCTAAGATCCACAAGAGTGTAGTCAATCCCCCAGGAAGACCTATAGTTTCGGGGATTGACTCACTCACTGCTAACCTCTCACTTTATATAGACACTATACTACAACCTCATGTAGTTAAACAAAAGGCCTATTTGAAGGATACGGTTGACATACTCAATCTCTTGAGTAGGATTAAATGGGAAAATCATTACATACTGTACTAGTAACCTGTGATGTTGCTTCGCTTTACACCATCATTGAACACACACAGGGATGCGAAGCAGTTAGAAGTGTCTTGCAGGAAGATGAACATACACCAGAATCACAAATTGATTTCATCATTGATAGTATGAAATTCATATTAGAGCACAATTATTTTTGGTATGCACACACTTTTTATTTACAGAAATGTGGGACGGCGATGGGGACGAGATTCGCACCAAGCTACGCCAATCTGTTTGTTTCAGATTGGGAAAAACATAATATCTGGGTTGATGGAGAGCTTGGTGCGGATCTTGTCCTTTATCGCCGTTACATAGATGATATTATTTTTGTTTGGAGGGGTGGCGAAGACACTTTGTTAAAATTTATTGACAGCATGAATGTCAATACGTATAATTTAAAATTCACGAGTGAATGGAGTCACCAACAGATTAATTTTCTAGATTTGAATATCTACATTGAAAATGGAGTAATAAAAACAAGGACATATTTTAAAGAGATAGATAAAAACAATTTTATTAGAAGAGACAGCTGCCATTTACCAAGATGGATGGACAACGTTCCATCTAGTCAATTTACCAGAATCAGAAGAAATTGTACAGACATTGAACAATATCATATTCAATCAGAAAAAATAAAAGATAGATTTTTGGAAAAACATTACACTGAGGAGAAAATTGAATCAGCCAGGAGAAGGGCCGAGGGAGTTCATAGGGGCGATTTATTAATACCTAAACAAAAGGATACAGTTAGGAACAACAAATTTGACTTTGCCTTTTTGACAGGTTATAGTAGAGATGCTGGGAAGGTGAGAAAGATCATTACAAAACACTGGGAGATTCTTAAAAATGATCCGATTTTGGGCCCCAACATCCCAGATAGACCCAATGTAATCTTCACCAAAGCAAGCAACCTCAAGAACAAACTAGCCCCCAGTGCACTCAGGGATAATAAACCTAAGGATAATGTGTGGCTTAATAAGAAAGGCTTTTTCGGCTGTACTACCTGTAAGGCATATCGGTTTAAATCATCAGAACAAACTAAGTTCAGTTCTAATGTCACGGGTGAGGTCTTTGATATCAACACTTCTATGACTTGCAGGACAGACCATGTAGTTTACATGATAGAATGTTCCTGCAAGTTACAATATATTGGTAAAACAATCAGGCCTATAAGGACTAGAATCATCGAGCACCTCAGTGGCATTAGGAGGAAACTAACCAACCACAGTATCCCCAACCATTTCACTGAGTTTCATGGTGGAGAACCGACATGCCTAACCTTCAAAGCCATTGAACATGTGCTACCCCATTGGAGGGGAGGGGATAGGGGTTTAGAACTCATGAAACGGGAAACCTTTTGGATTCACCGTCTCAAAACACTAGCCCCTAGAGGTTTAAACGCTGAGATAGACATCACACCTTTTTTGAATTAACATCACAATGTTTATCTGTCAGTAGAGCTGTTTAGTCTTGCCCCTGCTCCCTTGTTCTTTCACCTGCTTTTCGTTTCAGATCAACCTCCAGAAAAGGCCATCTGTCTCTGATATCTACATAAATATGTCTGTGTATATCAGTTATGTCCATTGCTATTTCAATCTATATGCACGATTTATTGTAAATGTTATGTCACTTCAACATTTTGTTCAATAGTATCACCCCTACGTCATGTTTCTGTTGGATCACAATAGTACATAATTCCCTGTGTGTGATCACGGAGCATATAAGCACTAGTGTAGTCCTCTTAAAATCGTACTTTGAGGATACCTTTATGTCCACGTATCCTTCATTATGCCATTAGTGTCTCTGAATTATGCCGTATTTTTGATGAACCTCAAAAAACTTTTTTGTATGAAGCTCAATAGTCTCCTTTTTGGCCAGTGTATATAACAGTCAATCTAGAAATGACTAATTACCACCACCTTTGTAATTATAAACCAAGTAGCTACTGAATGAGTGTAAACGGCGGTTCATTTTTTGAATAACCCTTAACAACCGACATTAGGGTTAACATTGTGCTCTATTGCAGTGCAATTCCCTTATTTCCCTCTCGCTTGAATTATAGTCACAACCTATGTGTATTTGGCTTTTACCCTCAATACTCTATTGCTAACTATTTGAATCAAGAATAACATTTGCCAAGTGACATCTCATAACACCCAATAAGGGTTCAATTGTGATTTATATCTGTTAGAACCTGTGAAACATAATTCATGATACGAATACAGTTAGGTTTCCCCATGTTTAAGTATTACCTATGCTTATTGTACATTCATTTATTCCAAACCCCCATTCCCTAGTGCAATCTAGGCCGATTGATTTATTGATCAATTATGCCGTTTTATTAACATTGAAAGGTGTATAAATAGCCACCAATAGAATACAAACCATACTCCTGACGAAGCCGAGAACAGTTCCTGGTAGCTGGGCGAAACGCGTAGAGTTTACCAGTGGACCAATTTTGGTCGTGGAAGCGATCCGTAGAATCAGCTCTGAAGCCGTGACGTCACATCTTGCAGACGGGCGCTCAGAAGGAAGCTCCGGTCCAGGACACAGAGCCACGGAAGCCAGCAGACTGATCTGAGGGAGGCGGTGAGCTGTTTCGGGACATCTTCCATTCACTATATGTGATACATGCTTTTATTCTATTTGCAAATTGTAAGTGCGCATTTTATACTGTGTTTTTTATACATAAAGTTTTCATACTGATCGCACTATGTAGTTCTCTCCCTCTCTCCATATACACACACTGCGGACGGAGAATCGTTAGGGGGTTCAGCTCACAGACATCTTCAAGGGTGGCAACCCAATTTGCCAACTGCTGTTATTATATCTTTGCTCCTGTGAGTAGATCAGCTATACGAGCCAAGACATTGCCTGTATACCCATACTATATAATACGTCTGCACTTATATATATTTTATTCTCTTATCCCCCCACATGCTCCCCCTGGATGTTTTGAGATAACCCTTAATCCTTGGAACCCGTGTAACAGGTCCCACCAGTGAGGTTTGAGCAAAGGGTTTGGTCATTATTTTCATCAGAATCACTCTTTTGTTATTTATTTATCCACCAAGTAGCGCCTATCTTTCACCTTTTCTACACGACAATGGGGAAAGACAGGATTGCAGACCTGTCTAAGACATGCAAATGAACATACAGTAATATTTACAGTTGCTATATATATATACACACACACACGCATACGCACACGCTGGGCTCAAAGCTGTGAAATGCATCAAGCATAAGCTTACAGGGGTTATTTGGTTTTGAAGCAAAAGGTGGCACTGTGTGCTCATTTGCATGTCATTTCCCAGAATCCCTTGCTGCAGGGGAAGCACTGTGTGCTGGGTGATAGTGGTGAAAGGCAGGGTTGCAGACCTGTCTAAGACATGCAAAGGAGCATACAGTAAGATTTCCATTATATATATATGGAAATATTATATAATATATATATATATATATATATATATATATATATATATATATATATATATATATAATACTGGGTGAACTCGTACACAAAACTGTATGGAGAAAATAAAATATAATATATATTTAGCAGAAATAAAGGTGTAAGCAGAAGGACAGGGAATACCAACCAGTCCAGTAGATACACAGCAAAAAAAAGTTTAGCAGCACTGTCCAATAGACAATCGGAATTTAATTAAACATCAGGCAACCAATGTACTCCAGAGCAACGTATGTGTAAGGAATCGGGGGCCACGTCCCTTGTGGTGTGACCCCTCCTTACCCACTACCAGTACTGCAGCGGCTGCTGCCCCTGCCCCCCGTCGCTACCCATGCCGCCGCCCAATGCATACCTTGAACTCTGCCGTCGCCATCTTGGATTCTGGCACTGGTGTTACAGACTCTCAGCTGTGCTCCACTACTTCCTGGTCTCTCAGCCACTCACGAGCAGCTCCTCGACACGCCTCCACCATGCCCCTCGTCCGGATTGGTCACTGTCGCTTTAAATATTCTGCTTTGGCTTCACTTCCTTGCCGAGCATAGATCCTTATGGGATGTTACCTGTGTTTCTGCCACAAGCCTTGTTCTTTCGTTACGTATCTCTGTTTTTGTTCCAGTTCGTTGTACTCGTCCAGTTTCCTCCAGGCCTGCTGCTGCTACGCTGAGTTCCTGAGTTCCTGGTTCTTAGAGTCCTGCTTCGTTTGCGCTGTAACACGGGGTTACTAGTGCTGCCTGGTGGTGTGCCTATTGCGGTCAGTCTTCCCTCTCCTAGACCGGAGCCATGGGTCGTGGACGCCACTCGCGTAAACCTCGTTCCCGACCTGCAGCGATTGCGCTGACACAAAAGGACCAGCTTGATTTCCTGTTGCCGACTCCCTGCTTGAACTACGACTACCCGGATATCTCCTACCCCGACTCTGACTTGCCCAACAACTATGCTGTTATCTCCAGTCCTGAACCCGGCCTATTTGACTATGAACTGCGCACTCCGGACCAGTCTGCGCGGTCTAAGGTCTGTGATCTCATAACCCGGCCTCAGCCCCGCGGTCCGGTCCCGGTTTGTGGCGAGCACAATCGTGACAGTATGCTCGGCCCCACAAAACCGGACCGCGCTGTGGCGGGGGTTGGTAAATGTGTTAATGCACCTATGTCCCAGGCTGCGGACCAGTCCCTGTTTGAAGAACAGTATTTGTTTGAAAAACTGCCTCCGCCTAATCTTGCTTGTATGTACGAAGGGTTAACCCCTGCAGAAAGACTGATTCGTAAAGAAATATTGACTAAATCTCAGGAATGTAGAGCGTTAAAGAAAATGTTTCAAGCCCAGTACTCCCAACTGCTCCTTCTTAAATCCACTCCGGGACTGGAAACTGGGGATTTTGGGGTACTGGTTCAGGCTATAGACACCACCCTTAGATTATTCCTGGAATTTGACAGGAACATTAGTGAGCGTGAACCTTTACTTGCTGCCTACGCACAGACTATTCACAAACCCTTTTCTGTCAGTCCTGTTGTTAAACCTGTGGGGGCACCTCCCTCTCCAAAAAATGTCCAAACCACCCCACTATCACTGCCCCCTAAGGTAGAAGCTGCCATGATTTCTAGCCCTGATTGCACCTCCCATTGCTTAAATCCCAAAGATATGTCTGCCTTAACCCCTGCCAGTCAGGTCTGTGAGGTTCCCGTGGAGTATACTTGTATTTCCAAAGCTACGGCCCTAGTATCTGAGAATCTACCCTCACTTTCTAACTCAGAATCCCTAACTCCTGCCCTTGAGGTTTTTTCTGCTTTAACCCCTGATAGGCAGCTCTGTGTGCTCCCCCTGTCAGAGAAAGAACCCCTTCTGCTTCAACGTTCTAAGTTAGAATCCCTAAACTCTGTTCCCGAACTCATTCCTATATTAACCCCTGCAGGTCAGTCCTATGAGCCTCCTTTTGTAATCCCCTGTTCGCCAGCTAAAGCCACATCCTTGGCTCCAGAGGAGGAACTCCTTGTATCCTCAATTTCAGAGGCAAATCTCTCTCTTTTTGACTCTCAGGTACTATCTGCATTGATCCCTGTAAATCCTTGCTGCCCCCAGGCTAATGCATCATTTCTAGCATCAGAGAATGAATCCCCAAGTCTGACAGCAGTGGTTGCACTGAATGACTCCCCTAAGCTTGCTGAGTCCTTGAATTTTCTTTACTACAATCCCCCTGCTTCAGCTCAAGTTTCCGTTGCCATGTCCCTTGAAACTTCTGCTAAAATACAGGTTCCAGTTAAAGGTATTCAGGAACCAGGTTTTTCCCTACGCCTGTACGCAGAATCCCCACTCCCAGGTATTTCGCTGACCCAGTCTGTCACTCAGAATGCTGAGATCCCTGCTTCAGCACATAGTTCCCTTGTCATGGAATCTGTAGTCTTTTCTGATTTCCCAGACACTCCTGCCCAAGCAACCCCTCCAGAAATCAGCGTATCTGTTGTCACCCCCTTAGTACAGTCAGAAACCAACCTGCCCTACATTATAAATTCAGGTGTATAAATCTGAGCTATTTTGTCTTCCTTCCCTTGCTAAACCTCAGTCCTTTAGCACTGCATCTAAATGTGCTCCAGCAACCGTTGGGTTATTTAGGGCTAAGATTAAAACCCCTGTGTTAAAGGGTACCTTCTCACACATATCCTGCAAACCTAGAACTTCCATGATTAGTCCTAAGTCATTTTCCACAGTATCTGATTTTCTTATTAGTGTAACCCAGACACCCACATCACTGGCTAGCAGTTCCGTTATCAGAATTTTTGCACTAGTAAACATACCTATTTCTGATTTTGTCATGACAAGTACCCCAGTTAGGTCCCTTGCAGTTTTTGATAAAACTATTTTTCCTACTAAGGTTTCTGCTATTAAGAGTTTTCCCGGTTCCAACTTACCGCTTATTGACCCTCTAACTTCCCCAGTACCTGTCACTGAATCCCAGGTGTCAGCTTCAGATGCTAGTTCTCCTTCTACCAGTGTCCCTGTTACTGATTCTGAGCCTCCAGCTCCAGACACTAGCTCCCCTCCCTCTGCTGCCCCTGCACTGCCTGATTGTCAAGTTCCAGATATTAAAGATCCAGAGCCTACTCACACTCCTATTACAAGTACGATGCCTTTGGAGTTCGTTGCAGCACGTAATCCACCTCATGCGGTTGTTCAAATCTCTGCAAGGCCCTGTATACCTTCCCCGGACTCTGGTGCCATATCCGAAGTAACCCTTGCTGCGCTCCAAATCCCCAGTGCGGGAAGGCAGTTTCTTTTCACGGACCATTCGGTGGCCCCTGAAGTACCTCAGTATGACTTTAACTATGGGGTTTCTCTCCCTGTTGTCTCTGGCTTGGACTCTGGGAAGTGGAGATCACAGACTATATTGTCTCTCTCTGAGCGTTCTACAATATTTGGTAGCTCCACTAATGATTGCTTCCCTGCCTCAGCGAACCCATGGTTATCCCTCACGGAACCTTCTGTTGTGCCTGCGTCCTCTGTGTTGGAAATACTCAGTTCACACTTCAAGATTTCGGTCCCTAAGCCTGGTTTACTGTTCACCTTGTCATCTACTATACCCATACCTGGCAATGCACCCACCCACCCTATACCCTCGCTGACCACTACCTGGAAAACTTCTGGAGGAGAAGACCCTCTCAAATTCCCACGTGCTGATGTCAGCAAAGACTTTGTCTGTCCGGAGGGTCACCCTGATAAACTCTTTCAACTATTGGTGCCTCCTGTCTTGAACTTTGGTACCATTACTAGAGACTGGGCTCCCAGCGGGGGTCCTTCTGCTGTTTCTGCTCCAGAACCCCCTGGTTCTTCACAGCCTTGGATTTCCAAGCCATTTCGCGTGGCGAGCCACGTACCAATAATTTCTCTACCATCACTTTCCTATCCTAAGTTTGTACTCGCCAATGAACTGCTGGTTTACGGATGCCCTGCTCGCCTAAAACAATTTAGGAATAACTCCATGTCTCCAAGACCAATGAGTGCCCACGAGTCTCTGGACCACAACTTTACTCTCCATCCTAGACAATTCCGGAACAATTCCAGGTCCCCCAACTCTAGGAGTGGTTATGATCACCCTGAGGTCGATCCTGAAGGGGGGGGTACTGTAAGGAATCGGGGGCCACGTCCCTTGTGGTGTGACCCCTCCTTACCCACTACCAGTACTGCAGCGGCTGCTGCCCCTGCCCCCCGTCGCTACCCATGCCGCCGCCCAATGCATACCTTGAACTCTGCCGTCGCCATCTTGGATTCTGGCACTGGTGTTACAGACTCTCAGCTGTGCTCCACTACTTCCTGGTCTCTCAGCCACTCACGAGCAGCTCCTCGACACGCCTCCACCATGCCCCTCGTCCGGATTGGTCACTGTCGCTTTAAATATTCTGCTTTGGCTGCACTTCCTTGCCGAGCATAGATCCTTATGGGATGTTACCTGTGTTTCTGCCACAAGCCGTGTTCTTTCGTTACGTATCTCTGTTTTTGTTCCAGTTCGTTGTACTCGTCCAGTTTCCTCCAAGCCTGCTGCTGCTACGCTGAGTTCCTGGTTCTTAGAGTCCTGCTTCGTTTGCGCTGTAACACGGGGTTACTAGTGCTGCCTGGTGGTGTGCCTATTGCGGTCAGTCTTCCCTCTCCTAGACCGGAGCCATGGGTCGTGGACGCCACTCGCGTAAACCTCGTTCCCGACCTGCAGCGATTGCGCTGACGCAAAAGGACCAGCTTGATTTCCTGTTGCCGACTCCCTGCTTGAACTACGACTACCCGGATATCTCCTACCCCGACTCTGACTTGCCCAACAACTATGCTGTTATCTCCAGTCCTGAACCCGGCCTGTTTGACTATGAACTGCGCACTCCGGACCAGTCTGCGCGGTCTAAGGTCTGTGATCTCATAACCCGGCCTCAGCCCCGCGGTCCGGTCCCGGTTTGTGGCGAGCACAATCGTGACAGTATGTTTCGGACCAACAAGGTCCTTTCTCAAACTCTAGTCTGACAATGCAACAGAGACAGACTATATAGGGATCAGAGACAAAGGAAGGCGGTAAAAAATAAATCAAGCAGTCAGAATCAGCTGTACAGCTAATCCCAATCATGTGTGTACCACTGCTGAGCATGCGCAATCCCTATACACAGATTTATAATAATTAGATATATAAGACAGAATACTTACATGCAGGGGAAAAAAAGGAGTCTGCACCCCATCTGTGGTGTCTGTATAATCCCTGGACTCTGCTATCCCCGTAAATTATTGCGGAGAGACCCGCTGGCGTCATAAACTTCCAGCGTCGCTAGGGCTATCCTAGCGCATGCGCAAAGACCATCTGCTCATACGACCAAAAAAGAAACTACCGTGAAGACGCCACGCATTCCTAATATATGCAAATAGAGTCTATTCCAGCATAATTAGTATGCACAGCTCTTAACCTATAGCACTACTTAGAAAAACGTTCCTAGCAACCTAAAAAATATCTCTATCTATCCCTGAAAGATCTAACATAGCCGAAATGGTGCACTTACAATGTACTGTAATGCCCAGAAGTAGAGGCAGACAAAACATGAAAATATAACAGCAACAACAATAATAACACTATTTGCATGTATAAAAAAGGGATTGAAACCCCAACATCATAAACATAAATAAAGAATAAAAAGTATGAAGAGGGAAGGGAAAAAGGAGAGAGACAAGGGAGCAGGGAACAATAGTTGTAAAATACAACAGACTTGTCACTGCCATTCAGCTTACCTCAATAACCCACAAAAGTGTGGGTCATGGTTTCGAACCTTTAAACAAGAGTAAATAGTCCAACCAACCCAGGTGCAAGTATAAACAGGGCGTTCTAATACTACCACGTAGAATTATTCATGCATACACGAAAAGGAGCGAGAACCCAATAGTGGTCATAAGATCCCTACTGAAATGAACGGGAGTACCTAGCATGTGCATGGACTAGAATGGAACGGAAATGATGATGGCTGACACAAGGGTGGATCACCGAGGATATCGCTGTCCTCTCATGATGCATCACACCAATCGCCTGCATAGAGGTTCCATAACAACACAAAGTCCACTCATCAGAGACCCGTCAGATCATAGTCTCTATTGAGTCCATGGGGATGCATCGTCCCCAGTTCGTGTATCCAGAAGGCCTCACGTTTTTTAATGATAAGTATCCTATTACCGCCACATCTGGGCTTCGGGGCGTGGTCTATCACTTGCACCCGCAGCTGACTGATGCTATGCCCGCTAATAGAAAATGAGCGGAAACCATCTGATCTTGTTCCCGACATCTAATAATAGATTTGTGTTGTATCACTCGCTCTTTAAGTTTTCTGGTAGTTTCACCAACGTAGACCATGCCACATGGGCATTTAATCAAATATACTACAAAGTCAGTGTTACATGTAGTATAATGCTTCATGTGATAGGGACGGCCTGTGTGTGGGTGCGTGAATGTTGAACCTTTTTGAATCTTCCTGCACTGCGCACATGACAGGCAGGGGAATGTTCCTTTCACTGGTATACCAAAAAATCTGATAGAGGATGGTTTGGTGGTGCCTATATCAGCTCGAACAACAGAGTCCCTAACGGTTGGTGCCCTCCTATAAGACATCAGTGGTGGAGCCGTCAATACTTTATTAAGTCTTCCATATGCTTCAATTAGATACCAATACTTCCGAATGAGTCGCTGATATCAGAACTGGCAGTAGAGAATGCAGTCACAAACAGAATTTTGCCCGTGAGAGTATTAGTAGTTTTCAGATGACGAAGATGAATTTCCCTATCAATTGCTGATACAGATGTCTTCTCAATCTCCAGTTCACCTATGGAGTATCCTCTCACTGCAAATTTATCCACCATCTGATGTAGTCTGTCTTCCACCTTGGTGGGTTCGCTAACAATACATTTGACCCTGTATAGTTGACTCCTGGGATCGAACGTATACTTTGTGGTGGATGAAAACTATTATGTACTAGAAGGGTGTTTCAATCCGTAGTTTTAGAATAGAGATCAGTCTGGATCACATTTCCTAGCAGATATACTTTAGTGTCTAAGAAACAGACCTCATTTTGATCATAATGCATAGTAAAAGTAATAGTATCTATCGCAGAGTTAAGCGGTTGAAAAAATTTAAGGAGAGAGTCAACGTTGCCAGACCACACCATAAATATATCATCTATCTATTGTAACCATGTGGTTGCGAACTCTACATACAGCTGGTTGGTATACACATGTTGGTCCTCGAAGTGATTCGTGACTGCTGTACACCTGTCAATTTAATGGTTTTTAATTGCTGCAACTGCTTTGTTGTCAGAGCGGGGCCTTTAACTTAATAAAAATAAGAATTTTAGCCATACTTTCTTGTCCATAATTTGTTATTTAGATTGTCTTAGGCTATATTCTGTAGCATATTTCTATACTGAGACACAAATTTAAGATCCTTAATGGAAATCTAAAATTTCTGAAAAAAAATGGAATGTCACATACTATATCTGTGGGAAAAAAACAAGCAACTGAGATCTGCTGCTTTAAATTGCGCACTGAGAGTTAATAATTCACTTATAACTGAAAATGAGTGACTTAGTGAATCTAACCCATTGGTCCCCATCGTGGTTTATTTATTAAACAATATATATTGGACAATAATTACCTTTCTGTCACAGGTACAGTATTATAACCAGGGATGCTCTCTTTATAATGTATGCTTTGGCTAAACGTTGCATTAGGATAGTTACAGTAAATGACTAGCAACAAGGATAATAAGAAAGAGTGTACTGTATGATGAGAGGGTGGTAAAAGAAACATCCCATGAAAGTTCCTGAGTTGCTCAATACCTTCACCTGTTGATTGTCCCAGAATCTCAATTGCAATTAGGGCAGAATAATTTGATTTGTTGATGCAAAAGTTGCATATTTAAAATGCTGCTCTTGGTGTTTGACATTCCGATACTTGAGTTTGGATAACAGGGGATAGACCTAGAGAAGAAATATAGATTTCAATGTAGAGTGACTAGCTTTACACATTAAAAAAAATATTTATAAAACAAATTACATCACCAACTGCGCTATATGTCTCTCCATCCCTCTCTGTCCCCCATCGTCACACACACACACACCATTCTTGTTCCCCCCAATTCCTCTATTTTTGTTCCCACCCCTCCATTCTTGTTCCACCCTTCCCATCTGTCTCTCTCCCCATTCACTGTCTCTCTCTAACCCCATTCTCTGTGTCTCTCCGCCCCCATACTCTGTCTCTCTCTCTCCCCCCCATTCTGTCTCTCTATCCCCCATTCTCTCTGTGTGTAACTCTCTCCCCATTCTCTGTGTGTGTCTCTCTCCCCTTTTCGGTCTCTCACCAATTCCCTGTCTCTCTCTCTCCCTCATTCTTTGTCTCTCCCCCATTCTCTGTCTCGCTCTCCCAATCTCTGTCTCTCTCTTCCCCAATCTCTCTCTCTCTTCCCCATTCTCTGTCTCTGTCCCCCAATCTTTGTATCTCTCCCCCATTCTCTGTCTCTCCTCCATTCTCTGGCTCTGTCTCTCTCTCTCCCCCATTCTTTGTCTCTCTCTCCCCCATTCTCTGTCTCGCTCTCCCAAACACTGTCTCTCCCTCCCCCAATCTCTGTCTCTCTCCCAATCACTGTCTCTCTCCCTCCCCCAATCTCTGTCTCTCTCTCCCCCAATCTCTGTCTCTCCCCCAATCTGTCTCTCTCCCCCAATCTCTGTCTCTCTCTCTCCCTCAATCTCTGTTTCTCTCCCCAATCTGTCTCTCCCACCCAATCTCTGTCTCTCTATTTCCCCCATTCTCTATCTCTCTCCCATTCTCTGTCTCCCTCTCTCACCCCATTCTCTGTCTCCCTCTCTCACCACATTCTCTGTCTCTCTCTCTCCCCCATTCTGTGTGTCCGTCCCTCTCCCCCATTCTGTGTCCGTCCCTCTCCCCATTCTGTGTCCGCCCCTCCCCATTCTGTGTGTCCGTCCCTCTCCCCATGCTGTGTCCGTCTCTCCCCATGCTGTGTCTGTCTGTCTCCCCATGCTGTGTCCATCTCTCTCCTGATGCTGTGTCCATCTCTCTCCCCATGCTTTGTCCATCTCTCTCCCCATGCTGTGTCTGTCTCTCTCCCCATGCTGTGTCCGTGTCTCTCCCCATGCTGTGTCCGTCTCCCCATACTGTGTCTGTCTGCCCATGCTGTGTCCGTCTCCCCATTCTGTGTCTGTCTGCCCATGTTGTGTCTCTCTGTCTCCCCATGCTGTGTGTCTCTCTCTCTCTCCCCATGCGGTGTCTCTCTCTCTCTCCCCATGCGGTGTCTTTCTCCCCCCATGCAGTGTCTCTCTGTCTCTCTCCCCATGCTGTGTCTCTTTCTCTCCCCATGCTGTCTCTCTCTCTTTCTCCCTCTTTCTCTCCCCATGCTGTGTCTCTCTCTCTTTCTCTCCCCATGCTGTGTCTCTCTCTCTTTCTCTCCCCATGCTGTATCTCTCTTTCTCTCCCCATGCTGTGTCTCTCTTTCTCTCCCCATGCTGTGTCTCTTTCTCTCCCCATGCTGTGTCTCTCTTTCTCTCCCCATACCGTCTCTCTCTCTCCCCCATGCTGTCACTCTCTCTCCCCATGCTGTCACTCTCTCTCCCCATGCTGTCTCTCGTTCTCTCCCCATGCTGTGTCTCTCTTTCTCTCCCCATGCTGTGTCTCTCTTTCTCTCCCCATGCTGTGTCTCTCTTTCTCTCCCCATGCTGTGTGTCTCTCTCCCCCCATGCTGTCACTCTCTCTCCCCCATGCTGTCACTCTCTCTCCCCCATGCTGTCACTCTCTCTCCCCCATGCTGTCACTCTCCCTCTCCCCATGCTGTCACTCTCTCTCTCCCCATGCTGTCTCTCTCTCTCTCCCCATGCTGTCTCTCTCTCCCCATGCTGTCTCTCTCTCTCTCTCCCCATGCTGTCTCTCCCTCTCTCTCCCCATGCTGTCACTCTCTCTCCCCCCATGCTGAGTGTGTCTCTCTCCATCGTGTGTGTGTCTTCCTGGACCCTACCTGCCACTGTGGAGGTCGGGGGGAAGCCATCTTGAGCCATGGCAGCAGATACGGAAGCTCTCACTGCTGGGGCTCCGCAGAAGCTACCCCTACCCCACCAAAATGATGATCCAAGAACAGAGGCTCACCAATACATTTTTTAGTTTAATTTTATGATGCTTTAGTAGAGTTTGATACAGTTTGGTATGATAGAAAAATTCACACATAAACGTGAGGAGAAGCAAAGACTGGAGGTTGAGAAAAATAAGCACTCAAAATAAATAAAGCATTTAGTTTGGAAACGAAGGGCAGAAGAGCCCTGAATAATAACTGTTTGAGGGACAAAGGATCAAGGTATTATTTTTTGAGAATTGCGGCCTTCTATGTATGAAGGGATTATCTTTTTGCTGTAATAGTAACAGTGGCATTTTAAACACGTGTCAGCATCAATTAATCAGGCTTTTCTGTACGTGTGTTTGCCAGTTTGCTATTTAAAAAGTGTCAATAAGCAAATTACATTATTAAAATGACTAATTGTAATAGGGTGTGATAAATACTGTCTGTGATAATTATAAAACATGTTTTTAACTACTTCTTTGAATCAGGAATCTAAACTAGTTGGATGCAACAAGAAAAATACAAGGTGCATGTAGCCTGTAATGTGTTACACCACCTTTTTCCCCAAATGAAAATAAATGAGCTGTCAATTCAGTTCCAAAAAATGTGAGCATTAGTAAAAAGGAACACCATAGAATATATGGGGAAAAAATAAGACAAAATTAGAATATGGACTTTTGTATCCATTATGCTAATGGATGCTTTATACACCTGTATCTCCGTAATATTCTTACAAATGTTTCCGCTTCTCTTGTAATGATTTCATCTGTTCAGATTTTCTGTCATGTTAATACTCTTTAAACAGCCTTCATTCCAGATTATTTCTTTGGCCTTGAAACATGCTTTCTAGACCTCTAAGTTTCACTGTTTCAGGCTTATTAATTAAATTGTGATATTGACAAAGCCAAAAGTAATGCACTTTGACGCAAAAAAATGATAATTCATTAATAATGAGCTATGCATAAAAATCACTCGGTTTAACATCTCATGTGCATGCACTTTTTGTCAATTTGCTGCAGGAAGTCAAAGTCAGAAATGTCATCTCACTTAGGTAATTGAAATAGGGCTTTTACTGGAGAGGGGAGAAACCAAATTTGTATATGGAATGGGTGCTTATCTCTCTACAGCCATGTTGTTTTCAGCATCAAGCAGTCCAGAAATCAAATTACTGTACAAGCTTTGCAATCTCTTTTCTCAGTGGTATCAGTTGATTTCCACATACAGCTTTTTCTGACAGTTTTGTCTTTGAGACCCTGCACCCTCATTGGTTTCCATGTTCTTTAATGTATCTTGAAATTCAATTTGCAGTGCTTTTTTGTACTCTATTTTACTCCAAACTGCACATCACATGCATGCTTATTCAAATATTAAAAAAAGATAATGTTAATGCATACCAAACCTACAGTACACCAGCACACCTCCCTTCAGGTCATAATCTTGTGTACTAAGCACCTAATTCAGGAAGGTCCACAATGGTCACATTGGATAAAAACGGCTATTGACTTGAATTGGACACATCAGTCCTTATTGAACAAGGCCCCAAGGTTTGTTTATAATTTGCCAAGATTAACTATAGGTAATGGCATGTGAATTTTTACTTTTCCAATCTTTGCATCTCTGAAATTGTTGCCGACACATTCATTTTCTTCATAGCAGGTGGCTGCCTTAGACTTTTTCCCAGTGTTCTTTTAATATTCTGCCAAGGCTCTTTTATTTTGCTAGAATAATATTACTAGACTTAATAGACTTAAAGCAGCATTGTCGTGTACTATGCCAGCTTTGTCAAAGTGCCAGTTTTTCAAGAGATTATCCCATGTGATTGGACGACCTTTGGCTGCCCAAGAAAAAACGTCCAAAAAAAAACCCTTTGATTTGAATGCAGAGATCCCATGATCACCTCCTTTTGAGTATTTTAAGTTACCGCCTTAGATTATTAACATTTACAACCATAGATTTGTTTCATGTATATTGCATAAACAGAATCACTAAATAAATAAAGTTATGTCTGTCACATGTGTATATAGTCAGAAAAAGAGCAGGATTTAGTGAACTATTTATTGATTTACACAGCATTGGCCTTTTCCTTATCCACCAGAGCAAGTTCAGAGCTGTGTACCTGTATATGAAGGCCAACCACAGCAGCTCCGGTGCTGGAGGATTATGCTATGGGGTATCAAACCCAGAAGCTTTTACTCCCCACAGCCTCACTTCAGCCGACACTGTCTCCGGATCCGCAGATGTTTGCTTTTTTGGCTGCGGCTTCGAAGACAGTAAATCTTGCTACATCTGTAGGCACACATACATCCATAAATATGTAGATAGACATATACAGAGTGTTACTCACCAACAGCTATCTAAAAAAAAGTTGTCTTAACCAAAACAAAATCAAAAAAGGAAAAACAACAAAATTCAGCAAGGTGCGATGAAACAGGAGGGTCTATTAAACCTCTAATCAATAACTAAAGAATACAGCAACATTTAGGCACACCTGAATAAAAGCGCTAAAAATCCTTATTGATTTTTGTACAAAATAACTACACAGGTTACACAAACTACATAAAATATTAGTCAATTTCAAGAGTTCATAGGGATGTCACACTGAACTGGGAAAAGATGCATAATTTTCAGATATGAGGATCAAAGTTAATCAGTTTATGTGGAAGTCCATCACAAGAAATGATATGTTTCAGGTGCATGCTTTTACCCTTCTTCAGAACTATTATTCAATTAAATGTACAGAGACCAGTGTTTACCTTATATCTTCATAAATCACTGAACTTGACTCATGTGACAAAGTTAGAAATTGTGGTTCTCCAATTGTTCTGCCTAAAAGAATACAGATTTCTAGTACTTTAAAACCTTCTCAAGTCGAGAGGCGCATGCGCAGCAGCAACGGGCATGGGTGCCTAAACAGAGAGCTCCATCCTGCCCAGCCGATTAACAGTGAAAACCGCCCATTAAATTAGCACAATCCACATTAAATCAAGCACAATCTACTGGGTAAATATTCAAGGATGTCTACTAAGGCAAAAAAACAAGGCTAAAAGCAGTAAAATCTCACCTGATTTGGCCAATTACTTTAGCAAGGCAGACTCGGTGCAGGCTGCAGAGATGCTGGCCGGGAGGGAGAGCGGGGACCCAGAGGCAGAGGGGGTTCCTGCATTGGAGGGTAACCTTGCTATCTTAAAACATATGGCCACCAAAACAGACATTGAAAAACTTTTCGGTGGATTAAAAAACATGTTTCAAGAAGAGATAAAAGAAATAAGGACGGATATTACAATGATTGGAGGAAGAACTGAGGAGCTAGAACAAAAGCTGGACTCAACAATAAAAATGCTGAATAAAAATATAAAAATCACTACTTACGTGAAAGGCCAGCTATCAGAGTTGTCAGAACAGCAGGAGGATTCTGAAAACAGGGATCGTAGGAACAATATTCGGATCCGTGGAGTCCCTGAGACAGTCCTGGAAGTGGAACTGGAGTCAGAGCAGTACCATCTGTTGTGGTGAAATCAGTACAATTAAATGGTTTGTCTTATCGGTATAGGCCAGAGTACAGATTATCTTTTATTCACCCAGTGTCAAGTCTCAAAAGTTAAACATTAAGCATTATGTTATTGCAGTGGTTTGGTTAAATTTTTTGTTGAAGGCATCTTGGTGTAAAGGAAATGTATGAGGGGAAAAAAATATTGTATAGAAAGGTTCCAGGGCGGATTTATGAATGTAAATGTTTTATAATTGCTTATTTTTATATTAACTATGTTTACAGTTGATCCATTCTGTTAAGGGTTGTTATTTAGCTTACAAGATGTTTTATTTTATAGTGCATCGGCGGGCTGGGCAGGGGAATCCCTACCCCTGCTGCCTGCATGCATCCTCAGAGAGATGATTGGGCTGGTTTCTCTGTCACCCGCAAAGTCCCAAGATCTTCAGGACACATCTTTTATCCAGGACACTGGACCACCTTTGTTTCTGGTCCAGTTGGTTATTTTCGCCTAAGGGCAGATGGGCCCCAGGTTATGTTGACCTCTAATGGCCCACTAAATTATTGGACTCCATTTGAGTCCTTTCTGTTTGTGTTCTTAGAAAGTATTGTTTCCCCCTTCCCTTCCCACCCCCCACCACCCCACTCAGTCCCTCCACCTCCAACGAATGGGACCGGAAAGTGATGTCAGGTGGTGAAAAAAGTTGCAGATACGATTGCGGGACTTGGCTGCGGTGAGATCGCGATTGACTGCTTACCAATATAGCCTGCTGTTTTGATTACTGAGACAGTGTAAGCCTCCATTTGTAAGTTATTGTTCTATTAATATATTTTAAAGTTGATCTGCACCATGGCTCTGCCTTTCTGTTTTTGAGACCCTAGGACTGCATGCATCATTCCATCCAGGGACCATCGTGCCACTGTTTGGATTTCTGCTTATAACTCCTGCTCCATTGTGAGTAGGAAATTTATAGCCCCCTTTATTCACATTTTTGATCACTGTTTTTGCAATATTGCACTATGTGATTTTTCTTTTTCATTGTATGGCTTCTATCACCTTTCCCCTGAGGTTTGAGAGTATTCATTTGGTAGGATTTTGAAACAGTCCTTTCAAGGGTTGAGTGGAGATTTCTTTGTCTCTTTTTATCACTATACACCAAAACACTTGGTTTTGGTGGTGTTATACAGTTGTGTGAAAAAGAAAGCACACCCTCTTTGAATTCTAATGTTTTACATATCAGGACATAATAACAATCATCTGTTCCTTAGCAGGTCTTAAAATTAGGTAAATGCAACCTCAGATGAGCAAAAACACATGACACCGTGTCACGATTTATTTACCAAAAAGACTCCATTGTCCAACTCATAAGAGGTATGGGAAGCTACTAAATTCAGATGTGGGTTAACCTCTAGGAATACGCTGATGACCCAAATACGAACTTTGCTCCAGGACTGGACAATAGAGACTTTGCAATTTGGAAAAAAAAAGCCAATTCTTAGGTTTAATGATTTGGAGGCACAGAAAAATATAAAATCATTTGATCAAATTAAGGCAGAAAAAGAAATTCCCAAGTCTGAGTTCTTTAGGTACATCCAAATAAGAGCATTTTATACAAAAGCAGCACCCTTCTCCCCATTAACAAATTTTGAACAACTCTGTTTATTGGAAACAGACACTAGTGGACTTTACTTCTTTGTACATTTGAGAAGTGTCTGTTTGGGACAGGAGTATTGTCGGTCTCTACAATACACTGCTCAATGGGAGGAAGATCTAGGGGAGACCTTGGAAGCAGCAGACTGGGAGGACATTTTTATGGCCACGGCAAAAAGCTCAATCTGCACATCACTGAAGGAGAATGCATATAAAGTATTGATGAGTTGGTACCTCACCCCATTAAAACTCTCCAAATTCATTGAAGGGACTCCCCATTGTGCCCCAAACATTGTGGAGAACAAGCGGATCTGTTGCACATGCTGTGGTCTTGCCCTCGGATTCAGCCCCTCTGGAAGGAAATTCACATTTGGATACAGAGGATTTTGGACCTCGAGATACCCTTTGATCCATGGCTGTTCCTTCTAAACAGGCCAGCCCAGCAGTTTTCCAGAGAAGAGAATAAACTTATTTTGCATATAGCAACTGCGACGAGGTGTGAGATCACAGCACTGTGGAAACAGAAAGACTCTCTAGTAATTGCAAATATTAGGAATAAAATGTGGTTCATTTGCCGAATGGAGATGCTTACTAGCCTTGTAAATGACACAGGCACAAAATACCAAAAGGTATGGCAGCCGTTGCTGGCCCAATCACACATACAAGGGGTGAGTCTGGCCATAATAATGCATTTATAGTTCTAGGTGCGTTCTCGTTCGGTGAGTGATGACGGCTCGTCGGAGGATCTCTGGGGCTACATTACCCCTGTGATCTATTGACTACACACCAGACCAGTAAAGCAAACAGAAAAAGAGAGGCTGAAAGCAGTATATGAGTGTCCATTGGGATCAGGCATCCCAAAATTAAGTGTGAAAATCGGACCCGAGGTGGAGTTTGGGGGGTTCATCCCTTACCGCTTCTCCCTTCCCCATTCCACCCCCACACTCTCAAGTTTGTCTATATATTTGAGTGGAACTCTACGTTCCATACATATTGTTGATGCATTGTACGGGATATCGTCTAATGATTTTCATTGTATGATTATTATGTCATTGTATCATTGTATTTAAAAAATAAAAAATTTAAGTTATAAAAAAAAAAAAAAACCTTCTCAAGTCAAGATTCCTGCTCAGTCACTAGTCACAGTGATAAGCATCATATTTTGATTTTAGGATATAATTACTTTGTATTGCTACAGTACATTATTCACAATAAAGTCCTCAAATTCAAGATACATGTTTCTGGTGTTGAATCAAAGTTTTAATTGCTTACTCGTTTATAAGTACCAAAATTACACACACTGCAATCTACTAGGTCTTACTTGTGGTGAAATTCTATCAAATTTAGGATTGTTTACTATGATAACAGACACCGTATGTGGATATAATTACTATGTTCAAATATATAGAGTGACAATAATTAGCATAAGGACATTATTTTTGTAAAATTATTACATGGTCACCTATTGCAATTGCAGGCAATAAAATAAATGTGTTTGTTATATGTGCAGTGAAATTGTGCAATTTTTTCTTGTGCAAATAGTAAACAGAATTTTCATACATTTGGATTTTAAGAACGTTTAAAAATGTTTTCATACCTTGGATAAAATGAAAACAAAGACCAATAAGAAACAAAAAACTGATATTTTTTTTACAAAATGGGAACCCTTTCTTGACTCCGTACCACAGAGTGAAAAAGACCAAATATATCAGGCCTTTGCGCACACATCTTGGAGTCTCTTGTGGCAAATTGAACAAGGTCATAGATGAGGCAAACAGAGGGAGATAAGGAAGGAAACAGGTTAAAGGGTTATCAAGATAGGTTTGGATATACTGTTCTCCTAATTAATGTCTGTAATATGTGTAAAACTAATGTTATGTTTTATACATTCTGTGAGTTAATTATTTAATTTCAAAATTGTGTATTTTTGTATTTTTGAGTTATGCTTGAGTATCTGATTTCAGTATACCTTTTTACTTTTTTTTTTATAAAAAGTATAATTTAAAGATGGAAAATTGTAAAGGTGTGTTGAAATCTGTCATGTTTACCAGCAATGTTGGAAAATAAATAAAAATAACAATGAGAAAAAAAAATGTTTTCACTAGTGCAAGAACATTTTTTATGAGCTACCTAAGTGCTGCATAATTTTTTCCAGGTGATATTGTACATAAACTAGGACTTTAAATGCCTATACTTAGTGACAGAAAAAAATGAAAAGCTTATGTTCAACAACATCCATAAATACCTTGAATGTTGATACCATTAAAGGCATTATCACATCCTGCAAAACTATCTTTATTGTTCACAAAAGTTTTTCAACAAGATTGTAATATTTCCTTAAAGTGCTGTTTCCTACTATAAAATATGTTTTGGTGCCTATTTTCATCACTGGAAAATGATGAAAGTTAGTACTTTTATACCCTTGTAAATTCAATAACACTATGATTTAAATGTTTTTCATGTTACTCATGAAAATATTGGTGTTAACCTATTTTTCTGACTCAGGCTGCATCCATACAGCCTTCGTCAGCACAGAGGCGTGAGCATGCGTGACGTGAAGTGGGTGCGTTTTCAGGACCTGCTAGATGCGCCGTTGAGGGGTGTGTCTAGGGGCGTGTCTGTGACATCACGGAGATGGTTCGTCCTCAGTGGCGCACCGCTCACGTGACCAGCCCGTCGCGCCAATAAATTTGTTTCAACTGATTCCTCGCGCAAAGCGTGCCCCCTCCTGCCATCATACGCGCGCGCCTGCACCGCCTATGGGCACGATCAATGCCTTAAGGCGGCGTGATCACGCTGCGCGCGGACACCTCCACACGGTCTTCGGCAGCATGGACGCTTCCTAAGCCTAGATCCACAAAGCTCTGGTAAGTGACCTAACCTAACTTAGCATCATGTTAATTATTACCGCATATCTACAAAGGATAACAACGTAACAATATGTTGTGTTGTTCCTATAAAGAGCATTTCATTAACTATAATGACAATTAGTGATGAGATGCAAAAGAGGTATTCATCCTAACAGCACATATTAATGCTCTTAGGGTAAAGTAGGGACTTAACGTTGTGTTGCAAATTGTAGTTACTCCCATCCAGATCCTGAGATAGGGCTTTTACAGGGTATGGAGGAACATAACACACTAGTTAGGTATGATTTAACTAAGATAGTGTTATTTCCACTGGTATCTCAGATGTGCTCTACAAGGAACATTAAACTGTCAACCAAGAAGTGGAAGTGGTCTACTTTTAAAGGAAACCAGGGGGAGGGACCTACTGTACTACAGGTATATGCACTCATTTTGGTGCTACGTGATGGATATGCACAAAGGTGGCTACGGTATAACCGAACAGGGACAAAAATATTCACTGTGCCATCTGCCAGAGTGCCAGACACATACTTAATTGAAATACTTTATTTTAAAATGAATAAAACTACTAACTGCAGGAAGCACATAGTGCATATACCTGTAGCTGCTCCTTTCCCCTAGCTTCTCTTAAAAGCAGACCATCTTCCACTTCCTGGTTGACCGTTTAATGTTCCTTGTGCAGCACACTTGAGATACCTGTGAGATACACTAATAACTAGATTAGCTACATGTGTGTTTCCTAAAAAGTAGGATGTGACAGTGATACTACCTGTCAGCTGGTTTTGCTCACACTACTAGAGCTGTGGCTAAGAAAAGCACTGGTTGTGGATTCTAGTATTGTTGGGTCTGACACTATTCTAGTTATTAGGTTGGTACCTCAGACTTATCAACTCTATATAGTTGGTATATAAATCCTTTTAGGAAGTGTGGTATGGGACTCGTTTAAATATTCTCTCTCCTTCTCAATGGATTTGTCGCTGAAGAAAAAGAATCTGAAACTGTGGATTTGCCTCTTTGAGACTGATCTGCAGACCAAAGAAAATCAATAAAAAGATTTCACGCATCTCTTGTTATGAGTCCTCATTTTACAGAGTTTGTAGATCTACTATAGCTCTCAAGTGACTGCAAAATAGCACATACAGTAGTGCAAAAACAATTATTTAAAAAAAAACTGCATCTTACAATATGACTTACAGAAATGCTCAATGCGGCCCAGTTATGGGATATAGTACATTTTTTTTAAATGTTTCATAATCTGATATTTTTCTCGTAAATGCTATCAGTAAGTTTGCACTCGAAATTAATTGTTGAACGAGATTTCAATGTTTTTTTTTACTGTCAATTGCTATGCAACTATGTATGTTTTCTTCAAAAAGATAAAAATATAACAGTGCTGTTAGTATATAAAAAGTATTTGATTTTTGTGAGTTCGCTGCTAGCAAAACAAATTAGAACTATGTTAATTGTAAACAGTTTAATTATAGCACATCACAATTTATATTACTGAACTAGATGTTTAAAAAACAAACAGCAGTCATAATTGTTATTTCTTGCTCTCTTTTAATGTGAAAGTGCTTATTAAAATGTATGACAATTTGTAGTGTAGTAGGTGTAGATTAGAATATAAGCATATGGCACTTCACAAAAAAAGTGCAAATGAAATAAAAAGAACTGTACAGCTGTTGGAATCAAAACTAATTTTCACACCATAGAAATAAATTAATGGAGCAGTATCTTTGGGCTCACAATATTAACATTCAAAACATTTTTTTCTAGCTGACTTTGGCCTGGCTAAGCAGAAGCAAGAAAACAGCAAGCTTACATCAATAGTGGGAACGATTCTATATTCCTGGTAAGATCACTGTAATTGTAGTATGCTTACTATTAATTGCTGGATATTGTATTCTATAGTAAATTACCTCTGAAACCTCTGCTTGTCAAGTGCCACTGATACTTTGAACCATATGTAATATGAGCTAGAAGTGACTCAAGTGAATGGTCTGTAAGGTGTCATCCTGCACGGGAAGATGTGTTAAGACATAGCCCGTAGGAAAATGTGGCCCTTTATCTGTATAGTCAAATGATTATAGATCATAGGGGCCTATTGAGGTAGCTTCGATGTTATCACTGCAACATCGAACATGTTGGCATGTTCATATGGCACGGTATGAAATTTGTGTAAAGACGGTATTCGGTAAGATATATCGCTTGATACAAAAATGACATACTGTATCACACGAGTTTGTAGTTGCTTTAAAAGTGAAATGACCAGAAAGTGCGATTTTCCTCCTTCCGTACAAAGATTCAGCTGTTACAGGGTTGATAAGCAACAATAAAGTTTTATGTCTGCAACTCATTATGATGTCATCAGTATGATGCAGCATGCCAGCTATATAACCTACCAGGTACAACCCCTAGTGGCTTACATGACACACAGGCACACAGACAAACATTCTGAAATATAAAAGGCTAAGGATGTCTGCAACAACCAGAATGCCTCCTCAAGGAGAGAATCAAGGAGGGGAGGAGAGAGAGACAGCAAGGAGGGAGGAGGAGACAGGAAGGAGAGGAGGAGACAGAGAGAGAGACAGCAGAAGGAGAGACAGCAAGGAGGGGAGGAGTAGAGATAGCAAGGAGGGAAGAGGTGCTTAGAGAGAGAGACAGCAATGAGAGGAGGAGACAGATAAGATTGGTAGGAGATGAGGAGACAGATAAGATGAGTAGGAGAGGAGGGAGTGTTGTGTTCACAGACGAGCAGACCCAGTAAGGCAGGGAGTGCAAAGAGAGGGGATTAGAAAGTGCAAAGAGGAACAGGGCAGGGTGGAGCAGAGAGTAAGATGGGGAAGAGGGGACAAGAAAAAAGAACTAGTAATGTTTCATTAATTTAATTTAATTTATTTATAAAAATGTTTTGCGAGGAAGTAATACATTGAGAGATACCTCTCGTTTTCAAGTATGTCCTGGGCACAGAGTTATAAAAAATACATGGTTACGATAAAAGAACAGGGTTATACAGGGAATTGACAGACATTTCATGGACAGATAAAGTTGGAAAATTGGGTACAGGGGAATAAAGGGCTTATGTGTTATAGGTAGAAATAGAGCAACGTTAACATCATGTTAACATTACGTTAACATCACGTTAACGGCAGCAAATGGCTCACGCCCTTTGGCTGCCCTTCGGCTGCACCAAAGGCTGTGCGCCTTTGGAGCAACGCAGATGTAGTAGGCAAAAATATAAGTACATTTTTCATTTGTCACGATTCAGAACAAGCAACAAGTTGTATTTTCTATCATTTAATACATCTGCAGGGCCATATAGGACAAATTAAATGAATGGTGTAAACATAAGACATTTAAAATAAAAAAAATAAAAAACATCAAGAAAACTTTTTAATCGTTGTTTAAACTTTTAATGTTTTCATGATAAAGGTGGAAAATGTTACTCATTTTCAATATTTCATTGGCCAGATAAAAGGGGTGCCTACATTTCATATAACCCCTTTAAGATCTAATAATAGCCTTTAAGATCTGTTAGAACAGCGTATGTTATGCCAGGTATAGCTAGTATATAGACAAATAACAAAGGGATAGGCACACCATACAGTAAATATGCTAAATAAATTATGATATATATATACAGACACACACACATATATATGTATACCTGAGTGCTCCCATACGGGTTACTTTTTTCTCTTTTCACTCACATTATCCACAACCCGTGAGCACCGCCAAATCTTACTAATGTAAAGGAAAAAATTAATTTTCTTTGGCTTATGGTGGCGTGAATTTTGCATAAGTAGATGCAAGGTTTTTCTTCCCCACCCCTCCCCCCATTTTCCCCCCGACATTTGAATATATATATATATATATATAGACAGACACACAATGGCTAATAACATAATTTTATTTGCATTTTTATTGTGTACCGATCCCTTTGTTATTTGTAAATACTGTATATTTATATATGACCATATGATACCGGTTGAAGCACGACATCAAGGGACAGCACTCAGGTAAGTTGATCATAAGTTGTTTGTATTGAAAAAGACACAAAAACTGATGTTTCGGTCCCTCAGTGGGAAGATAATTTTTATTTTTATTTATGACTGCTATGAGTGACATGAGTCAAATATAATAATTTATTAAATTACTTTGTTTTACTACAGTAGTTTGGCCTTACCTATTCCCATTTTTAAGAATTGAATAAAGATTCATAATGGTTTGCGTGACATATGATGGGTTTTTAAACACCCAGGGGCCTATGCACTAGGGGTACATAAAAAAAATCGCTGGGCCATTTAAATCGCCGTTTTTGTGAGCGTTGCTATCATGGTATTCAGAAAGCCTTGATTACCTGTGATAGAAAATTTCACAAAACTAGTGAGTAGCCACACTGAAAAGGCCTAAACTAGCTATTTCTTTCTGCTGCAGAGAGAGAGACGCATCTCACTGCGCAAATCTCGCCGGAAATGAATGTTTTTTAATATACATTTTACTACTAGTGTAGATGAGCAGGGGGTCTCCAGAGCAGAACCACATTGATTTCAGGTCCAGGGGACCCCCTGCTTCCCGAGATACAGGCCTCATTATGGGGTGCCGTTATCTCCTATGCCCCCCTGCTCCCGCACACTAATAATAAAAATGACATTAAAGCAGCTTCATTAGCTTAGCGGATAGCCGCTAAGGCAATGAAGGGATTAAAGAACAACAGTTGCTTTATTGCTGGTGGATGGGGTGATTAAAGCAGGTACTTGGCCCTTCATTCACCCCTTCTCCCCCCAATAAATCTGGTGTTGTTCATTAACCCCTTCATTGCCTTATAATGAATTTGCCTGTAAATGCATTTTTATTGCATGGGATTGCTGCCGAGGGGGCTCCGGTACTGATATTAATGGATATCAGCTCCGGAGACGCCCGGCAGCAATCCGATGCAGGAAAAATGCATGGTTTTTCTAAGTCCTGTCTCGCCGCTTATTGGCAGGTTCTCACCACCTTCACGCCAGCTTTTTCTGGCTTGAGGATTTTGTGAGAAAATCGCCATTCTAGAGCCGCGATAGGGCTTGATAACCTAATCGTGGCTACTAGAATTGCACGAGTTTCAGAACCTGCCGATAAGTGGCTTATCGCCGCTCACTCTGCGATTATTTTGAAGGAATTTTTTTTGTGCGATTAAGTCTTTTATCGCCCACTTTTCGACGCTTACTGAATCGGAGTATGCATTTTGGGCGATAAGCGCTCGATAAGTGACTTATGAATGCTTAGTGCATAGGCCCCCAAGTCTTAGAAGAGTAAGGATCCATGAACAAACAGAGCATGATTTGAGCACCATACTAATAACTTGGGAATAACACAAGAATTTAGGGAGCCAATGATTGCTGAATGGGCTTATCATTCAGCATAACCACTTAAAGTGTGTTACTTGATTGTGCTCTGTCCTGGGACCACTTCTCTTTTCTCTGTACACACCCTCTCTAGGTGACCTAATAACATATTTTGGGTTTAATTATCACCTCTATGCTGACGACACACAAATATACTTTTCAACACCCGACCTTACACCTGCTGTACAAACCAAAGTTTCTGAATGTCTCTCTGCTATATCATCCTGGATGGCCCTCCGTCGCCTTAAACTCAACATGGCTAAAACAGAGCTCCTCATACTTCCTCCCAAACCTGGCCCTACTACCTCCTTCCACATTACTGTTGGAACTACGATCATTCACCCAGTAGCCCAAGCACGCTGCCTAGGGGTCACACCCGACTCCTCTCTCACATTCGCCCCTCACATTCAAAACATTTCTAAAACCTGTTGCTTTTTCCTCCGCAATATAACTAAGATACGCCCTTTCCTCTGTTGCTCGACTGCTAAAACTCTGACTCAGGCCCTCATTCTCTCCTGTCTTGATTACTGTAACCTCTTGCTGTCCGGCCTTCCTGCCTCTCACCTGTCTCCCCTACTGTACAATCTATCCTAAACGCAGCTGCCAGAATCACTCTACTCTTTCCTAGATCTGTCTCACCATCTCCGCTCATGAAATCCCTCTCATGGCTTCCGATCAAATCCCGCATCTCACACTCCATTCTTCTCCTCACTTTTAAAGCTTTACACTCTTCTGCCCCTCCTTACATCTCGGCCCTATTTTCTCGTTATACACCATCCAGACTCTTGCGTTCTTCTCAAGGATGTCTTCTTTCTACCCCCTTTCTACCTAAAGCCCTCTCCCGCCTTAAACCTTTTTCACTGACTGCCCCACACCTCTGGAATGCCCTTTCCCTCAGTACCCGACTTGCACCCTCTCTATCCACCTTTAAGACCCACCTTAAGACACACTTGCTTAAAGAAGCATATTAATAGCACTGTGGATATTCTGAACACATGATACATAAGCTTGGCCCCCTGCAGACGCACTTACCAGAACTCCCTCCTACTGTCTCTGTACGTTCTCCCTACCTACCAATTAGACTGTAAGCTCCTCGGAGCAGGGACTCCTCTTCGTTAATGTTACTTTTATGTCTAAAGCACTTATTCCCATGATCTGTTATTTATATTATCTGTTATTTATTTGATTACCACATGTATTACTACTGTGAAGCGCTATGTACATTAATGGCGCTATATAAATAAAGACATACAATACAATCTAAAGTTCAGAAACAATGACATTTTCGAACTAGCATGGCAAATGTAGGTAAGCTAGTGGTATTGAAAAGTGGTATGTGGTGGTAAAGAAAAGTAGCCTTGATGTGGCTTTAAATGAGTTACAGTAGAGCCTTGAAACATGTAAGATGCAATGAAATCAGCATAAAATAAAAGAGGATTCCTAAATGTCTAGACTTGGTAAGAGGGCAGGGTAGGAGACATTAAATAGGGGATTCCTAAATGGCAACATTTGAACGGAAGGTAGAGAATGAGAATTTAAATAGGCTTTAGTGTAATAAGGAAAATGGAAACCTTTTTTGTATTGAAATAGGGGGAGTGAGGGAAAGAAGCTGGATGTGCCCTGCTCAGCTGGTGACTAATGAGGGAGAGACTAGGGGTGGTGCTATCTGGGATAGAAGAATAAGCAGAAAAAGGGAGAACAGAAATCCCTTATGATGCACTCACTAAAACCAAAAAAATAATGAAGTTTTAATAACTAATAAGAAAGTAGAAAAAAACACTAATTAAAACTGAATGAAGCGCATGTTAACAAACACTCGTGAGTATATTCTCACTGGGTACTTGAGAAAACCCTGTTGACCAAATAATCACACTCAGATATCCATAATAAAATCAGGATACCACTTGGTGATGGTGATGGCAGGGGTAAGTATGTTCCTATGTACAGCTCAAATCAAAATAATAGGGTCAACCCCTATAGGGTCTGAAGGTGTAACTGTGGATGAAACAAATCCAGTATTGCTACTTACTGTATGTAAAAAAATGCACAATACACACGCTGGGTTTTTAACATCCGCAACCACCACAATAGGACCCTATATGTTTCCAGTCTCAACCACAGCTCAACAAGGTAACAACCCTGTGCTATGATTTTGTTAATTATAGTATGTAACAGCATAGCCCAAGCTATCATTTGGAGAAATGAATGCACCACATTTCACATCACACAGCAAAGACGTTAGCAACCTTCATTTCTCCTGGTGTTATTTCCACTCCAGTTGAAAATGTAGATACTTTCGCCACTAAGGGATAGTTCAGATGTAATCATTGTAACATGTGCAAATTCATGAAACCATCCAATTGTATCTTTTCCCACAGTCCACACAAACGTTATAAAATCAACAGCTTTATCAACTGTAATACGACATATGTCATTTACGTCGTAAGTTGTGGCTGTGGGAAAAGATAGGTAGGTAGAACACCGAGGGTTTTAAAGATCAGGATGCAGGAACATCATAGACTCATTAAAAAAAGAGATCTACAGCATCCTGTATCTAAGCATTTTTCTGAGTGTAGAGAGGGGGGTCCTGAGAATTTCCCATTTATGGGTATAGAAACAATAATTAGAAAAGAGAGAGGAGGTGACATTGTGAAAACTCTTGACTGCAGGGAATCATAGTTGATTTTCACCTTAAAAACTCGGTTCCCTGATGGGATCAATATAGAATGGAACATTAACCATTTCCTAAAATAGATCTCTTTCCTGCTCAGAAATAGCTTCAATTAATATATTAGTTAACAGAAAGATAATAATATTTGTTTTTGGTATATTGTAGCTATATCGGGATACTTAGGGTCTCATGCAGTAAGCGGCGCTAAGTCACTTTTCGCCCGTTTTTCGCCATAAATGTATACCACGATTCAGTAAGCCCCGAAATCTTGGCGAAAAGCAAAAAAGATGCCAAGTTTGTTGACGGTTTTTTTTTCTGCCATCGGCGCGGCGAAAAAGGACTTTGCGCCGCAACTAGCCATGTTTTGAAACCCGCTCAATTCTAGTAGTGGCGAGTAGCTTTGCGCCGCTACTTGCCACTCTAGAATTGAGATTTTCACAGCAATACGTCTCGCCCCAAAAAGTTGGCAAGTTGCAGGGGAGAGGCTGCGGATGAGTGGCGGAACGGCACTTAGAAAAATTCAGGCCTTTTTCCTGCCTGGGATTGATGCCGGGAGTCTCTGGAGCTGATACCCATTAATACCAGCACCGGAGCCCCCCGGCATGCATCCGAGGCAGGTAAAATGCATTTAAAGGCCACTTTATGACCTTAGCGGCTAACCGCTAAGGCAATGAAGGGGTTAACCGGCTGTGCCAGGTTTATTGTGGGTAGCGGGGGTGGTTGAAGGGGTATTTAGCCTTTGGTGGTTGTTTAGGGCTTGTGGGTGGGTTGCGAGTGGAGTTAACCCCTTCATGCGGTTAATACCGCTACGGTCATGAAGGGGTTAAGCCCTCCCGCTACCCACCCGCAAGCCCTAAACAAGCACCGTTGGGGCTAATACCCACTTCGGCCACCCCCGCTACCCACAATTAAAAAAAATACACACACAACAGCCCCACACTAAATAAATAAATTTATAACTAAATGTATACCCCCCTAACATACAGTACATATATGCACAGCAATGATACTATAGGCCGGCGGGGGCCCTCGGGTGTTCCCCGCGGGCCTGCAGTACCAATTCTGTGCCCCCCCAAATTAATTTTAAAACACATACATACTTATAAATAAATACCCCCCCCCCCCCTAACCCATACAGTATAGTAATGGGCACAATTACTATTATCCACAAATGGATAATAGTGCATTTGCCCATTTAAAATACATAAAGAACAATAAATACATTAAATATATATTGCACTCACCCTTGTCCGGTTGCCACGATGAAGGCCATCCTCATCTTCATGACGTGAAGAAGCCGACGTCACATGGTATTTCAGCCAATCAGAACGTGGGAACCAATTCCACACTCTGATTGGCTGAAATACCATGTGACGGTGGCCATCTTGGATTTAGTGATGTCATCTTAAAGGCAAATGAAGCACAGCCATTCTGATTGGCTGGCATCATTCCCTTTAAGTGACGTCATTTAAAAAAAAAAAAAATTAAAGTCGGAAAATGGTTTTAACAGCCAATCAGGTGGCTGTTAACCATTTCGAGGCTAAATGTGACGTCACAATCCCTATTTAAGGCTGTGACGCCTCATTTGAGCCCAAGAAGACGACGAGACAACATCGGTTGGGATTTACCATGTGGCTTTTTGGATTGACAGATGAAGATAGAAGATAAAGAAGATCAAGAAATGGTGACAGATGAAGATAGAAGAAGGTGATTAAAGAAAGAAAAAAGAAGATTTGGGTACCTGATCCGGATCTTCATGGCGGATGGCATCGGATGCTGTTGGAGGCCTCCGAGGTACATGAGCTTCCTGTTTCCCCGGGAGTCGGAGGGCCACCGCTTCTAATGATAAGTAATATATTGAATGTTTGTAAATTCTCTTTTTACAGGTTTTTTCATTGGATGTGTTTTTTGATTTTTTGGGGGAGGCACATTGACTGATAATATATTAATCTGTATCACTTTAGGGTACAGATTAATACATTATTATGACAATATTTGGGGGGCATTTCTGGCTTGGTATTGCTGTTGGTTTTTTTAATTTCAGTTTCTTATGTGGATGTCATTGTTTGTTTGTTTTTCCTGCTTAATGGTAATACAATGTTTGCGATTGGTGTTCGTTTTTAGTTAATGTTGTATTATGTTAACTAATGCATTTTATGGTTATTTCAGATATTGTTTGAATTTATTTCTTTGTATTTTAATGTTTACATTAATTCATGAATGTTGTAGTAATTAATTGGTTTGATTGGTTAGTGTTACTGTTAATTTTGAGTTGGTTTAGTAATTATGTGGTTGGATTGGTTACTTTATAAAATAATTCGGAGTTGTTTTATGAATTAATTGTTTTGATTGGTTGATGGTTTAATTAATTCATTGTTGATGTTGTTATTTCTTGTATTCATTGGATTAGCTGGCTACTATTTTTATTTAGTGAAGTGTGTTTTTTTGGAGTTTAGTTATGTTTTATTATTGTGTGTCTTGTGTATTAATGTATTGTAATTAGGGTGCCCATTGAGTGCTATAGAGGCTTATCATGTCCATATTATTATTATATGGGTATGATGTACCACTATACTACTCAATGGGTACAGGGTGGGTATAGTCAGTCCGGGGTGGGTGCTTAGGCCTCACGGATGGGTGAAGAGGGTATTAGCCCTAAGGATGGGTGTCTAGACCTTGCGGGTGGGTAGCGGTTGGGTTAACCCCTTTATTACCTTAGCGATATTAACCGCTAAGGTAATGAAGGGGTTAAGTCCCCCCGCAGTCCCCCCCCAAGGCCTAAACAGCCACTAAGGGCCAAATTCCCCCTTCACCCACCCTCGCTAGCCACAGTAAGCCTGGCATGGGTGTTTAACCCCTTCATTGCCTTAGCGTTAGCCGCTAAGGTAATGAAGTTGCCGTAAATGCATTTTTCCTGCGTCGGATGCATGCCGGGGGGGTCCGGAGCTGCTATTAATGGCTATCAGCTCCGGAGACCCCCGGCATCAATCCGAGGCAGGAAAAGGGCCTGATTTTTTCTACAGTAGGTCCCGACACATCGTAGCTCATCGAGGCATCTCCCCACCAATTTACCTAAATTTTTAGGTGAATTGGATTTGGGGAGAAGATCGCCTTTTAGGGCTGTGATAGGCCGCGACAGCCGACTCGCGGGTACTAGAATTGCGCGAGTTTATGATCCTTCTGAAAATGGTCGATAAGTGGCTGATCGCCGCTCAATTGGCGAGTTTCTTTTGATCATAAAATTTTGCTGCGATACAGGCCGTTATCGAGCACTTATCGAGGCTTACTGAATACGAGTAGCCATTTTGTTCGATAAGTGCTCGATAAGGGCCTTATCAAGACTTTCTGAATGAGGCCCTAAGAGTTAATAATTTGATTATATGGTCTTTTTCTTCTTTAGAATAATATTATTATTAGTATCAATGTCTGTCTTTTACTGGTTTAATACTAATATTATATTTTCTTATGAGTATTATTAGGATTATTGTTTCTTGTGTCATCAAAGAGGAGTGTTTTTTTCACATTCAAATGAAGTATACAGGATATATATTCCTTTTTTAAGATTATGTATGTCTTTTTTTTAAATTCTTTTGTTAGTTTTTTGATGAATATGAATGATTTAGAAGTTTTATCATGTGTTATCCGGCTGACTGCTTGTTTTTTTTGTACCAACTCTTTATGGACTCTCACTGCTTGGATGGTGCGTGCGCTATCCCTCTCTTTTCAAACCACTGCGCTTTTGGTATTTGGCTGTGACTGAGTATGCGCGCGCACTGACCAGTAGGGGATGTTCCTAGTTGCGTCTCGTCTCCTTAGCGCATGCACGCTACGGCACAGGGGAGTCTACTGAACAGATAGATCATGACGCCTGCAAGCATTAGGTGAGTATTGGATATCTGAACAAATGGGAGGATCCAGGGCACTACGGATTTTCAAGAAAATAAATTTAATCTAGGCACACACTGTGTGTGCTTAGAATAAATTTCTTTTTTTGAAAATCCGTAGTGCCCTGGATCCTCCCATTTGTTCATATATCTTGAAATTACACTAGACAGGTTTTTTCCCTGAACCACGGAGCACCCGTGCCTCTAACTGCAAGTATATTGCTGCTTTATTATACTCTTACAGGTGTGCTAGACATAACCCTTTTGTTTGAGTATTGGATATCACCAGATGCTGCGGGGTCCCTTGATTATTACATTATTGATTAATCGTGGCAATTCCTGAAAGGGAATAATTCCCAAACCATATAGGGAACCAGAGGGTTAAAAACGCAAAAACAAAAAATTATTTATTAACACTTCTAAATAAAGAATTAAAAACAATTAAAAAACGAATAGCGATGGAGTATGCTATCTCAATGATAGAAAAAACGCATATAGGTATGGGTAAAGAAAGTGGATTTTAAATATCCTATGTGTCACCGCAATGACTTTGCAGACGTTAGTGTTGAATCATTCCATATAGTAACCATATACCGTGTCTGCAAAATATTCTCTCTTATTCCAAACAGCCAAACCTCACTATGCCTGAATTTCAACTTGCCAAGGTTGTAGCGACGGTATGTTTTAAATGCCCTTAGCAACATATACATATGAACATGTTGCATCCAGTTGGGGCTATTAAATCAATGCCTGTGACACAGACGTTACTTGCAGTGGTAAGTATGTAATTAATGTAACGCATGCATAACAGGGTATGGGCCCAAAAAACCTCATAAATCCAATATCATAATATCAGTGCATTAACAAGATAGTATATGTGTATCAGCGTGATAAACGAAAAAGGCAACTCAAATAGAAAGGTTGCCCGTGATACACGTTTGACTCTCAATAGTCTGTCTGCATAGTAGCAGGATTAGGCCCGGAGTTCATACAACCATTCAGCTACACTGTGTCCAAATTGGCCTCAGAATCCATCCGCTCCAAAAGCGAAACCGGCTGACGTCATCTGATAGCGCGTCGCCTACTGCCGACGATCGTTTTGCGCCTCTTTGGCGCTTCTTCAAGGGGGGAGGAGCGTCCTTTCACTCTTGTTGTATAAGGTATTTATAACCTCTTGGAGGCGGGATTGGGGCGTGCCAAATAACGTCTATGGCTCTCCTGATTAGTTAATCTCCCGCGATCCAAAATAATGGACCGTTAAGGTAGGTAAAATAATGTAAATATTGAGTAGTGCACATCCAGATGATATAGACTTTGATCTCCAAATATCGGAATTGGTAACAGCACTGAGTGTTGATAGATGCTCACGTATCAATAGGTAATAGTGTAGAAATGTTTATCTAACTTAGTAGACCGCCTAAAAGGACAATACGGTCAGATCTAGATATTAAATACATTTATCTATCTAGTCAATGCTACTGTTAGCAGAGTGATGCACTATATGTATTAACAATGGATTAACAGCAAGATGTTCAATATGTAGGAATGTTTACTAAATTGATAGACCGCCCCTAAGGACAATACGGTCAGGTTAAACATTAAATATATTTAACCTAAACTAGTCACATATTGGGAGAACTTAAATAAACGGGGAATAAATAAATCCCTCATTTAATCCATGGGGGCTGCGAGTTTTTAGAGTAAATATCCACTTACATTCTACCGAGAAATTTAAAGAACAACTGACAATTATTCTAAAAGAGGGATTGGAGAATAAGGTCATCACCAGAACCGAGTATGATTTCATTTTTGTACCATACCCTAGAATATCCACATTTTATCACCTTCCTAAAGTACATAAAGGTTTATTCCCACCACCAGGAAGGCCGATAGTATCGGGGATTGGTAATGTCACTTCCAATGCCAGTATCTACCTAGATACATTTTTAAGATCCTTTGTAAGTTCACTCCCTTCACATTTAAAGGACAAAAAAGACATCCTGTTGAAGATTGACAATGTACAAATTGATGATGAGACATACTTGGTTGGCCTGGACGTGTTAAATCTTTACACGTGTATACCACATGAAATTGGCCTTGAAGCAATAAAATTCTTTCTAAAATCGAGGAATAATGAAGCAAAATTGCATAACACATTTGTCATGAAGTTGCTAGACTTTACGTTGAGTAGTAACTTCTTTATTTTCAATGGGAAATATTATCACCAAATCCAGGGCACAGCCATGGGGACCACGTGTGCCCCCACCTATGCCAATTTATATCTAGGCTGGTGGGAGGAAACCGTGGTCTTTGGCTGTGACCTGGAAATGTATGCGGACAACATAATTTTGTGGGTTCGCTACATTGACGATATATTGTTAATATGGAAGGGTGCTTCTGAACTGCTGAAAGACTTTGTAGGCAAACTGAATAATAATAAATGTAATCTTAAGCTCAGTATGCAGATGGATAAAATAAGTATTGACTTTTTGGATTTAACCATCTACAAAGGGGTCAATGGATATCTCGAAACAACAATCTTTTGGAAGCCTACGGCCACAAACAGCTTATTAAAGGCCGACAGCTATCACCCCAAATACCTTATTAATAACATACCCACCGGCCAATTCCTCCGTCTTCGGCGTAACTGTTCATCAGAGTCTGACTTCACTGTGAAGGCGGAAGAAATGAGCCAACGTTTTTACGAAAGAGGCTATAGCAAGGGAGTTATCCATAAATCATACCGAAGAGCACTGCATGCGCAAAGAAATACACTTTTGATCCAGAACAAAAAGAAGGTAGATACAAAGGAAGTTATACGCTTTATTAGTATATAGAACACACACTGGCATGACTTAAAGCGTATTTTTACAAAACACTGGCATCTACTTATTGAAGATGAAGATCTGGTGGAGGTCCTGAATCCATCTCTGATGTTCACGAGTAGGAGGTCTCAAAACATAAAAGACAGATTAGTTCACAGTCATTACCAGCCCACGCCAACTAGGACTTGGCTTGGTCACAAATCACAGGGATCATTTCCCTGTGGAAGATGTAAGGCATGCACACACATGCCCCCTACAAAGACCTTTACAGATATCAATGGAGAAAGAACTTTCAAAATACGTGATTTTATTAATTGTACAAGCAAAGGAATAATTTACACCTTAACATGTCCATGTGAGAAGATATATGTAGGTAAGACTTACCGTCAACTTAAAGTACGCATACTTGAACATCTAGGATCTGTACGAAATTGCCATGATACACCTGTGGCAAGACACATGAATGGCGTCCACAATGGTGACTGCACAGACTTGCGCTTTGCGGGAATTGAGCAGATACCTCTGGTACCCCTCAAGGGAGACTGGAACAATGCATTACTTAAAAAAGAATGTAAGTGGATATTTACTCTAAAAACTCGCAGCCCCCATGGATTAAATGAGGGATTTATTTATTCCCCGTTTATTTAAGTTCTCCCAATATGTGACTAGTTTAGGTTAAATATATTTAATGTTTAGCCTGACCGTATTGTCCTTAGGGGGGGTCTATCAATTTAGTAAACATTCCTACATATTGAACATCTTGCTGTTAATCCATTGTTAATACATATAGTGCATCACTCTGCTAACAGTAGCATAGACTAGATAGATAAATGTATTTAATATCTAGATCTGACCGTATTGTCCTTTTGGGCGGTCTACTAAGTTAGATAAACATTTCTACACTATTACCTATTGATACGTGAGCATCTATCAACACTCAGTGCTGTTACCAATTCCGATATTTGGAGATCAAAGTCTGTATCATCTGGACGTGCACTACTCAATATTTACATTATTTTACCTACCTTAACGGTCCATTATTTTGGATCGTGGGAGATTAACTAATCAGGAGAGCCATAGACGTTATTTGGCATGCCCCAATCCCGCCTCCAAGAGGGTATAAATACCTTATACAACAGGAGTGAAAGGACGCTCCTCCCCCATTGAAGAAGCGCCAAAGAGGCGCGAAACGATCGTTGGGCAGTAGGCGACGCGCTATCAGATGACGTCAGCCGGTTTCGCTTTTGGAGCGGATGGATTCTGAGGCCAATTTGGACACAGTGTAGCTGAACGGTTGTATGAACTCCGGGCCTAATCCTGCTACTATGCAGACAGACTATTGAGAGTCAAACGTGTATCACGGGCAACCTTTCTATTTGAGTTGCCTTTTTCGTTTATCACGCTGATACACATATACTATCTTGTAAATGCACTGATATTATAATATTGGATTTATGAGGTTTTTTGGGCCCATACCCTGTTATGCATGCGTTACATTAATTACATACTTACCACTGCAAGTAACGTCTGTGTCACAGGCATTGATTTAATAGCCCCAACTGGATGCAACATGTTCATATGTATATGTTGCTAAGGGCATTTAAAACAGACCGTCGCTACAACCTTGGCAAGTTGAAATCAGGCATAGTGAGGTTTGGCTGTTTGGAATAAGAGAGAATATTTTGCAGACACGGTATATGGTTACCATATAGAATGATTCAACACTAACGTCTGCAAAGTTATTGCGGTGACACATAGGACATTTAAAATCCACTTTCTTCACCCATACCTATATGCGTTTTTTCTATCATTGAGATAGCATACTCCATCGCTATTCGTTTTTTAATTGTTTTTAATTCTTTATTTAGAAGTGTTAATGAATAATTTTTTGTTTTTGCGTTTTTAACCCTCTGGTTCCCTATATGGTTTGGGAATTATTCCCTTTCAGTAATTGACACGATTTAGCAGAGTGCAACATATTGGGAATTCTTTTGGGTGGTCACTCTATGATCACCTTTGTGTAATAAATATGTTTATATTTCCCATGCACCTGTATTTGTTTACCTGTATGGTTTAGAGTATTAAGGTTGAGCAGTGATTACCACCCTCTATGTTATATGCAATTGGGTCTCTTGATTATCTGGGCAGAGACTCTCTTTCCCCTGGTTATTGTTGCGCATGTGCGGGTCATGCGATCGCTCATTGGAGGGCATAGTGGAATGTGACGTCACTATGTTTGGCGTTAAAATCAGCAATCAGCGGTATTTAAATGGAATGTTGTGCTATTGTGTGGAACTTCTTGATACAGTGCATAACCTGCATGAAACGCGTAGAAGGGCTGCACTCCTCGCTTTTTATGCCTCCTCAATAAAGTAGTTATTTTTGCCAGACCTGCTTCTCTCTCTTGCTGTGCGCTGCACACACATTGTTTTGGAATCCTTTGTCTGCCAGTCCAGGACTTCCGAACAACTCCCTGGTTCTCCAGAGGAAAGGAGTCCGGTGTAGGACCCAGAGGCTTTTATGTTAACCTTTGAATGAGTTGCCGAGGCCCAGGGCTGGTCTGTAGATCGCTGGGCAGCTTTGGCCCCACTCCTCATAGGAGAAGCCCATGCCTCATATCAGGGCCTACCTGTGGGTCAGACTATGGACTAAAAGCAAGTAAAATCCGCCATCCTGGATTGCTTAGGCCTGACCCCAGAAGCCTACGGGCTGCAGTTCTGCAACTTTAAATACACCTCTAAGGTGAGACCCCGGTTCCTAGCTCAGCACTTACTGGACTTACTGGACTCAGTGTATACAGCCTGAATAGTGCAATGAGGAGGTGATTCTCAACAAGTCGTTTTGGAGCAATTTCTGCAGGTGATAACCCCTCCCGCACACTCCTCGGTAAAACGCCATGCTGCTAAAACTCTAACGTTGGCTGTCCAGCTCATGGAAAACTTAATTCGAGCCAAGGACCAGGAGAGTGTCCTGAGCCCGATGGCCCAGACTCCACATGCTCCGGCTGATGCCCAAAAAGGGAGAACGGGCCAGGGAGTAAGCTACCACACATCCAATCGCGATCAGCATGTCACATGAAGGGAACAGTCGTTCCAGCAATGTAAAGGTCCGGATGCTGGTCCCCGCGGAGACTCGTCTATTTCCTGATGTCTGTGTATCGCCAAAAAAAACTTCAGAGGATGTCGCACGCAGGAGCCACCCGACTCCTGGTCTCCAGTATTCGGTCCAGCTGAAGGATATCCACGTCAACCCCTGGTGAGAAATAGCTCTCCATGTTCTACCTGCGGAGAACTGGGCCACCATCAAATGAAATGCCCACAGATGGATTGTTCCTTCAGCAGGACTATTGCCCCAGCCTTCCCCAGAGAAAGCTGCAAGCCCTGGCTACTTCTAGTCCTGATTGGGGGTAAATCCATCCAGGCCCTTGTGGATTCAGGCTCTGGAAAAACCCTTGTTTTCAAGGAACTTTTACCACCTGAAATGTTTTCCTTTGACTCCCCGTGGAGCATAGTATGTATACACGACGATATAAAATGGTGGCCAATGGCCTGTTACAGGTAAAGGGTCAGGAGGCCATACTAGAAGTATGAGTCGTTCCTTTGCTCCCTGTCTCAGTTTTGCTCATCCGGGACTGGCCCTTTTTCTCTAGTTTACCGAGTCCCTCCCAGGAGGAGCCTCCTCTGGTAACGGAGAAGCCCAGTAAACTGTTCCCTGTTCTTTGAATATATCTTTGCTGATCTAGTCCCAAGTAGACACCGTGTTCCGAAATCGCAGAAGCAAAGACGTTGTGACAAGCAAGACTGGTTACAGAGATCTGGGACTCAAGGTGTCCATATTAGTAGGCAGAAGTCACAAGTAATGACTGGGGATAGCTAGAAGGAGAGAGAGATAGGTTCTGTAGATTAACCAGAACTGTGTCTCCCTGATTTTTGCCAGAGGCAGAGGGAAGACCCAGTCTTTACATGACAAAATGAGAAGGTGGTAAAAATTGATGACAATGTATTGAATGCACAAGGGGTGATGGTTTTCCCACATTTTGAATTGCTAAATGATATTCTGTATAGGGTGAATAAGCATACACAAACAGGGGAGGTCACCAGACAAATCTTGGTTCCCAAGGTGTTTGTTAAAACTGAAACAAAAAATGATCGAGTGGACTACCGCTTGCTATGAAAAGAAGTTGGGGAACTCACCAGAATTTAAGGTTAAAAAAGTCTTTGATGAAAACTACATAAAATTACAAAACTCCTCCTTTTTGGGAGCGGTGTTGTCAAAAAGATATGACTATCAAGCAAAAATGAGAAAGTAAAACTGTGTCTTTAAGACTGTAGCAAGATCTTTAAAGACACTGCTAGTGAGTTCCAACTTAGGCAGAATGTAATCCTTTCTTAATGTAATAACACCCCAGATGCTGACCAGAGATGGTAGTAAATAGTCACAGAGCAAAAAAACGAATATCAACTCCAGAAGCAAAAAGGTAAGTGAAATCAAATAACAGTCATTTAAATTGATAATAGCAATGTCCAGTACATATAAGTATAGATGCAGGGACAGGGGAGAAAAACCAAGGGGTTAAGCAAGGTATAAGAAGCGGGGTACTTACAGAGAGGTTGGATTCCCACCAGGCTGTGTGACCCCCTGAGAAGCTTCACCTTACCCCCGTCTCCTTCCAAATGAAGTGGTGTAGAGCCGCACACTCACAAGGTGTCACCACTAATCCATTCCTGCCACAACAATGGTAAAATCGGTGGTGTTCTCCTATCCAGGCATCAACAGAAACAAAAAATGATCGAGTGGACTACCGCTTGCTATGAAAAGAAGTTGGGGAACTCACCAGAATTGAAGGTTAAAAAGGTCTTTAATGAAAACTACATAAAATAACAAAACTCCTGTTTGTTAAAACTGTCTTCACCCTAGCCCATACTGTCCTTTGGGGTGGTCACCGTGGTAAAGACAAAACCCTGAACCATATTTTGTCCAAGTTCTATTGTCCAGGGATGCATAATGATATTGCTAAATTAGGTGCGGCATGTTCTGAATGCCAGCTAACCATCCAGAAGGGTCAAAAACCAGCCCCCTGGGTTCATCTTCTCTAGGTCTTAGTTCCCTTTGAAAGAATTGCAGTAGACTTGGTAGGGCCTCTAGAGCCCTTTGCCAATGGACACATGTTTATTCTGGTGATGCAACTATGCAACAAGGTATCCTGAGGCATTCCCGCTGAGGACAGGAACTGCTGAGCCGGTACTCAACAAACTGTTGGAGCTGTTCTCATGGGTCGTACTTCCTCAGGTTTGGTTGACAGACCAAAAGACACATATTATGGCTAACCTGATGCAGCATGTTTTAAAGTTACTAGGGGTCAAATCAGTTCGGTCTACCATCCACAGACTGATGGATTGGTGGAAAGGTTTAATCGGACTCTAAAAAGTATGTTAAAAAAGTTTGTAGACTCTGAAAAGGAGCTTGAGATTAACTTCTCCCCTTTCTGCTGTTTGCTGTGCAGGAAGTTCCCCAGGGCTCCACAGGATTCTCTCCATTTGAACTCCTATATGGCCGTCAACCGCGGGGTATCCTAAACCTCCTAAAAGAGTCCTGGGAGGAACAGAGGTCCCCTTCTAAGATTACCCTTCAATATGTGTTGGACCTTAGGAAACGCCTAGATTTGGTCGGCCATTTTGCTAAGGAGAATATTATATCAGCCCAAAACAATCAGGAAAGATATGTGTGATGGGAGGGGGTAACCAGGCTCTCTAATAAAGGTCAAGCCTGTTTTGGTTACCCCTGATTTGTGTATAAAGGTCCAAGAGAGTTATCTCTTGGGCCCAGTAACTTTGTACAATTTCAATGTATTGTATATATTTAAGAATATTTTTTTGTGTTTTTTCCTTTCCGGGCAGGCAATCAAGCAGGAATTGCTAGGGTATGAGTTTCAAGGGGAGTTATGCGAAGGAACTGTTGACAGAATGTGCCTAGGAGGTTGGGGTCTGGAGTTGTTGGTTCCCCTATAAATGTACCTGGGAATCATGCCTGATTCTCGGATACATGTAGGCACATTGTCTCAGCAATACCGCCCCTTGAAAATGCAAGTGAGACTCACGCAAGGGTACCCTGCTTCAGCAGAGCCCAGAAAGGAGAATGAGGCACAGGAATAAGCGTATTCCTGTGGCTGAGGGAATCCCTAGGTTAAGGAGGGCACCCCAGCTAGTGCCAAGGTGACCCACAACTAGTATAGGGGTTGTGGGTGCCCCAACCATATATAAGGTTGAGGGGGGACTCCGAGAGTCCAGACTGAGTCCAAAGAAAACTGTGTGGGGAATAAGGCAGATAGAAATAAAACTACAACATTTTTCCTTTTCTTTCGCCTGTTCCCCAATACTCAGAAGTGTAGTAAAATATACTTTAATAATGTAATGTGCTTTTAACATTTGGAACCGATGTCCAAACAGGCTGCCCGAGCCAACCCATAGGCGCCGGTAAGTCTGCTTGACATCGGAGTTCAAAGCAGCCAGAGGATGCCGAGAGGAGTGAATAGCATTTGGTCAGCGGGGAAAGGCGGAGTACCAGCTCCGGAGATCAATGGCAGTCCCCCCGGGAAGTTTCTCATAATGGCATAAATAACTTTAATTTACTGGGGTACAGGTATTCTGCCACTTATACAGCTTGGTGCATTATCCCTTTCAGGCAACTGTCATATTGATCATTTACAATCAGATAATCGGGTCCTCTGAGACTGCCCTAGAGAAAGTAGCCAATGACTTTTTAACAGCAAATTCCCAGAGGCACTCATTCTACTAGATCTCTCCATGGCATTTGACACAGTCAATCATCCACTCTTGCTCCACACTTTCCAATCTACATAATACAACTCTTTAGTACCTCCAGATTTATCAAGCTTTGTTATGGATTAATGTACTCTAAAGGGTGTTAACCCCACTTAACTCTGCTCTTCCACCTGTATGACTACTATAAAAAATCTATTCATTTGATTTCAATTACAATATTTATGATAATGATACAAATCTATCTGTCCATTCCAGATCTCTCCCTGTCCCTCCAGAATCTTGTTTCTGTCTCTTCGATATCTCCTCCTGGATGTGTCTGTGTGTGTGACTGTGACTGGTACCATATCGTAGTACAGTATTAATCACTAAAAGCCATTACCCTTTGTATGTCAGTGTCCATGTCCATACTGGTGACGGGTAAAATATCTTAAAAAAAAAAAAAAAAAAAATCCTGGCAAATAGTGGCACGACTACAAGGAGTAGAAGCTAAAGATATCCTATATCTCTTGATCGTGCCGGTGCAGCTGCTGCTACCGGCTTGACCCCTGCTTTCTCGCCGTGAGAGAAATGGATACACACATGTGGCGGTAGGGAGGGTTTGGCCCGGGGTTAACGGGGTTACCCCCCAAGGGCCCCCTCTAACGTCGCCAGGGAGACAAGGGGTTAACTGGGCTGAGGCCCAGAAATGTGATTTTACCCTTGTTATAACCTGTAAATGTATTCTTCCCTGTTCCATTGTAATGTCTGGGTTAATCAGTACCTGCATAACACACACACTGGGTCATCAGGGGTTAATTGTGTAAGCCCAGTGGGCTAGTTAATGCGTTATCTGTGTATTCCCTTTGCCTCATGGGCCTGCAACTGCCTGTGTCAGAGTGTAAGTGATGTCTGGAACATGAGGGGAAAGGGGGGGAATATTTTGACCTGTCTTGCCTGCCAGCAAGGTATTCTGAGCTGGGGTCTTAGAGAAGAGAGGGTTTTAGCACCCCACATGATAGATGCAGATGGGGGACATATATTTTTGATAAAGTGACTTTTTGCAGTTTGTAGAAATGTCCAGAAACCAAATGGTTTGCCTCATCTGAGTCTAGTCACTTGCCTATGCACGCTTCCTCTCTCCCAGTGCATATCAAAAGGGAGGTGTGAATTGGCCAGATTGGAGCCTGGCTTCCCAGGGGAATTGTTTATGCGGGAAGCAGGCAAAAGGAAGGGAAGTGTTTGTTATTCACACCTTCCAGCAAAAGGTATTCCCCAACAGGATATCAAAAGTGAGTAACTTTATTAAATATAAGGATACTATGAGATGTCCTTGGCTGAACCGGCTAAGAATTACATAAGTGTATTGGCGAGAGTAAGCCGATCTTGGGAAGTCTAAACATTGAATATGTAACTGCTGCTAAATGCCAGATATTAATATCTCTATTAATGTTCATATTACAATGTAATGATGGGTCTCTCTACGAGCGTCAGGTGTCCCAGAATGCAGTAATATATCTCACCTGACTGTGTGTATAACGGAGCGGAAGTTATGCAATGATTTGCAGTAAATATGAACTTTTGGTTAAGTCTGAGACCCCCCAGAGTTCTACTGCAGATGTGCCAGCTAGCAGGGGGGCCTGTCCTAAAATGTGTTCCCCCACCAAAGATTGGCTGGAGATAATTGCAAACCAATCCCAGGGTCTTAATGTTACAGATAGAGGGACAAAGGGTTTATAACCTGCTGTTTCCCATCTATCCTTTGTCTTCATTTTTGGTCGCCATGCAATGTCTTGGGCTGATTGCTGGATGAAACTGCCAGTTCAGATGGGACTGTTTTCATTATTTTCATCTTTTACGTAAGTGTCTATATTTTGCCTGTTATTGTATAATCTGTTGTGTTCACCTTTATCAAGGAATAAATTCTATTTATCATATCTAAGTCTCGTCCCAGTTCAAACCCAGGTATATATATATATTTATATATATAGTTTTTGGTGTAAATTACAGCCTGTCGCAAGCTCTCGTGACAGGCTTGTAATTAACTGGTGGCAGCTGGCGGGACCGAACTGGACCTGGATTACAGTATTCTGCGGGGTACTGTGATCCAGTGGGAACTTGATGGTAATTGCAAGTTCCTGGGACTAAAGATATTGAACACACAGTGTACAACATATAACACAAGATATGGCACCTCCTCACTGTTCCCCTACTTGTGAGAAGCATTTCCTCCAGAACCAAAGTGCCGGCCATCCGTCTGACTGGAGCCGGGCACTGAGACCGGAGGAGTGTATCAAGTCGGCGCGGGGAGCAGCAGCCAGCAAGGCTGAGAGAGAGACAGCAATCGGTGAGCATGAAACACGGCAGGCTGAGCAAAGATCCACAGCTGCAGCTGCTGTAACCATCACACCGCCCGGAGAGCAGGGAAGGGACCCAGCTCCGGGACGGCAGAGACTTGTGGAGGGAGCGGGTGGTCTTGCACCAGGAGAGGTATTGGCCGTTGCGGCGGCCAGTCCATTTTACCCAGAATTGCTGGCCCTGATGTTTGCGCAGGGAGAGATGTCCCCGGCTGAGCGGCTCGAGCAGCTGAAGCTGGCGATGATCCGACCCACTTATCCCCTCCCAGAGCCCGGCGCTCAAGCCTCTCCGCTCTGGACTCCGTTGCCCCTTGCTGGGGTTAGTCCACCGGCGGCGGAGAAGCTCTGGAATGAGCCCGGCGCTCAGGCAACTCCGCTCTGGACTCCGTTGCCCCTTGCTGGGGTTAGTCCACCGGTGGCGGAGAAGCACCGGCAGTTGCTGCGGCACTGCCAACCAATGGGCCACAATAATGCCCAGTGCCCTGACCGTGCGCGGTCAGGCGAAGAAGCCCCTCAGGGCCAACGCTCACGAGCTGCGGAAAAGATGACCCAGTTAGCGGCATCCTCTGATGGCTCCCGCCCAGCCGGGGCGACAACCCTCCTCGGGACGTCTCCTGGAGAACCTGGACGGGCTGCATCAGCAACAGTGGCGGAGAGCAGCGGCCATCCACCTGATCCCGGCGGAGAACCAGCGGCGGCGGCAGAGAAGACGCCGCCACTCCGGCATCCTGCCGGCGGCAGTTTTATTCGGGGGGAGGGACAGGGGTTGCGGGAGGGGGTTATTTTACCAAGTTTGCATGGAGCTGAGTTCCTCCACAAAGACCTGGGACCCTTGTCCTGCACCGTTTTACCTGTACCCAACCCGGGTGCTGTTGCGGCAGCGGCCCGGCGCTGCCCAGCCCAGATGGGGCCGGCGGCGGCCGCTCCAGTCCCCCTGCAATTGGGACCAACGAAGGCGGCGGTCTCTGCGGGGACCAGCAAGGTAAGCCAGACCAAGTCGCAGACTGACTCTGACTTATGTTTCCCTATGACTGTACCCTGTTGTTTCACTCTAGGGGTGACTGGGGGGTGGCAGGAGATAGGGGCACCAGGGGAGGGGAAGGAAGGGCAGCAAGTGAGCCAGCCAGATTTTATCCCAGGGTCTTAATGTTACAGATAGAGGGACAAAGGGTTTATAACCTGCTGTTTCCCATCTATCCTTTGTCTTCATTTTTGGTCGCCATGCAATGTCTTGGGCTGATTGCTGGATGAAACTGCCAGTTCAGATGGGACTGTTTTCATTATTTTCATCTTTTACGTAAGTGTCTATATTTTGCCTGTTATTGTATAATCTGTTGTGTTCACCTTTATCAAGGAATAAATTCTATTTATCATATCTAAGTCTCGTCCCAGTTCAAACCCAGGCATATATATATATTTATATATATAGTTTTTGGTGTAAATTACAGCCTGTCGCAAGCTCTCGTGACAACACAGTCACACAAAAACAGTCACAGACACAGTCACACTCCCCCCTCAGGCAGACACGGAACCCGTGATCGCGGTGGCCTTTTTTCATGATTCCTGTTATAATGCGGTCGCATTATGTGGACCCCAAGCACCGTGTTATTACTGGGTTCAGTAGTACCAATATGTTCACCACACTTAAATCTACAAAAACAAAAACATCTAAGAATATTGCATGTACAGTCTGGAAGTACTTCAGCAGTATATTGTAGATGCACTGTAAAGAATGACCAACACATCCAATAGTACAATCAAAATATAAATTTCTGTATTTGGCATGCAAATAAATATATTTTATGAATGTATATATTTTGTTAAAATGATGAATTACTATTATAACTTATTGCATGGCTTTCACCTATGGCATTCACCTTGATGAGAAGTTAAGCAACATTGTAGCACCTTCACCCAAGTTACGTTCTTGTTGTAAACCTCACTCAAGATTAAAAGAGGGACGGTTGTATGCCATATTTGTGCTTTTTTGTTTTCTTTGAGGTTTTTGTCTAAGGAGAAGTGGTAAATTAAAAATTGGCGGCAATATTGATGACCTCAATGACATTCTGTACCTGTGTGGACTGGACCTTTACATAACTCCTTGTGGTATCCTTTTATAAATAATATAATTACTCTTAGGGGTCAATTCTAGTAGATTTGATGAATTTGCTGCTACATCGCAAGGTTTAGCATGTTCCCACTGAACGGTTTGTCATTTGAGTTATAACGGTATTCAGAAAGAATGTAAACCCCTCTCAAACCATGCGGCAGGAAAATGTCAAAACCGTACGGATGGTCACTAAGGCAATGAAGGGGTTAAACTTGAATAGCCTATTTATTGGGGCAGTTGCTCCAGGGTGGGTGGGAAGGCCTGCCGGGAAGGTTGTGGGAGTGGTTAACCCCTTTACTACAATAGCGGTGGGAACTGCTATGGTAATGATGGGATTAACCACTCCCGCTACCCACCCAGTAGGCCTAACTAACAACCCTTATACTCACCTCCTCCCTAAAGGGGCATAGATAAATACATTAGCAGTCAATGGGCAAGCAAAAACATAAAAATTAAAAAATACAATCAGATTGGGGACAATCCATTTTTTAAGGATGTGACATCACTTTAAGGGATGATGTCACATCCTTTAAAACAATTTTGCCGTCACATAGTACAGGAGCCAATGGGATTCTGAGATATACCACGTGGTACTCTCACAATCCCATTGATTCCTGTACCATGTGCTGGCAGCCTTTTTTTTTATTTTTAAATGGAACATGTCACATGGTACTGGAACCAATTCGATTGTACCCAATCCGATTGGCTTTAGTACCATTTGATGGCAGCCATGTGGTTTTAATGGAGATGGCGTCAGATCCTTAAAAAAAAACCTCACATGGTACAGCATCTAATTGGAATGGAGCTGTACCATCTGACCCTAAAATGTAACGTCACAGGCCTTATATAAGGCCTGTTCCATCTCATTTTAGCTTAAGAAGTCTACGAAACAACATTGGTTGAAAGATTTCAATGGATTACAAGGAAAGAAGATTCAAGCTTGAAGAACAGATGAAGATTAAAGAGAGAAGATTTTTTTTACCTTATTGCTTAGCATCACTGAGTGTGGCGTCGCCAATTCAGAGCTTCCAGATATGCCAGGATTCGGAGGGTGAAAACTTCTAAAGGTAAGAAAAACATTTCAGGTTTTTTTATTGTATTTTTTAATTTTTATGTTTTTTTCTTTCCCATTGACTGCTAAAGTATTTATGAATGCCCAGGGTATAAATAAATTCAGTGACAGGCAATGCATTTTTTAACAAATGGTTGTTTTGAATTAATTGTTATGTTTTCTGTTTCTGTTTATTGTTTAGAGTTAATTGTTATGTATTTGTAGGGCTTGTTTTTATTACATTTTAGGATTGTTTAGGCGTCTAATTTATTTAATTGTTCTGCTGGTTAGGGGTTAGATTTCTTTTATTGTTCTAGTGGTTAGGTGTATGCAAACTGGTGAACAAGGGGTTAACCCACCAGGCGCTCAAAAGTATAGCAATGACTGCTGCATATAGCTTAATACAGTTCTTCAGGAAAAGTCACGGCTAAGTCCAAATATGTAAGTATCAACAGTCTTTTCCAGCAACTGGCTCACCTATGAGCACTAGCAAAGTTGAGATAAAAAGACTCACATTTGAGAGGAGTTTGTGATGCCGTTTCCAAGCGATCCTCGTGTGATCCGTCCAACCGCCAACCCTCCCGTGAAAGCTCCGACACGGTGGGTGGTCACATGACCGGCGGGGACTGTATAGTATCCGGAATAGCAAAAGCAGCAGCCCGGCGTGCTCGCGATGATAACAGGAAGTATGCATGGGATTATTGTTGTTTTCCTGCCAATGGATGTGGAGATCGATGATAAGGATGACCTTCATCTTGGCAGTGGTAAGTAGATGTTTTATTTACTTTATGCTGGCTGGATAGTGTTTTATTTTGAATGGGCAAATGTACTATAATCCAGATCTGGATAATAATAATTTTGCCCATTTTTGTACTGTAATTCTATGGTTGTTGGGTGTAGAGGGGGGCCCATTCATTCCCAGTGGGGTTATCTTTGCTCCCATTGAGGGCATAGGTAACCACATTGGCAATGAATGGCATTACCGGCATTAACCGGTAAGGTAATGAAGGGGTTAACTTCTCCCGCAACCCACCCGTTTTCTTCTAAGTCCTGGTCGCACATCCGAAAAATGTTTGATAAAATTGCAATTCCAGAGCCCTGATGAGATTATCAAGGCTACTAGAATAGCGTGATTTTATTAAAAATGCTTCTCAACAGCTCCCACACAATTTGTTTGACCAGGAGCCAGAAATCGCAATACAATGCCTTCCCTGCACGATTTAACCAACTCATCAAAGCTTTCTGAATAGCTACCTACTGTAGCAACATTTTGCGATAGCTGCTCAAAAGCCTCAATGAGTTGGTTATTGAAGCTACTAGAATAGGCCCCTTAGATTTTGTTTTTACAAAATGTGTTGAATTAATACTGATTAGAATATATTGATTTTTAACACAGCACCGGTAAGTTCAGCACAACCCCAAGTTTTCTGTTGATCACTCACACACATGCAGAGACTTTCTTGGCCACACATGATAATTCACAGACCAACAGATCACACAACAACACATAATTTGCACTTACATAAATATTCATTATTTGGATTACACCTTTGTAACTATGTTCAAAAGGATTTGAACATTTGAATAATTTTTGTTATATTGTGAAATTATGCACGTGAGGATAATATGCGTCTATTTCTAAAAATAAAAAATATAAAAATTATTAAACTAGATTAGGGTAATATTTTCGATGAATGCCAAATAACAAAAGTTTGGAAATGTACAGTTGTGGGTCTCCTATTCATAACACACTTCCCTCATGATTTATCATTAAATCAAAAGTCATATTATAATTTGTTGTATTCCACATAAATAAATGTTCTATACCATGTTTAGGCTTAGTATTCTAAATTATACTGATATCTCCTATGGAAGATTTATATAAGTTATTTTTCACAATGTGGGACTTAATAATAAAGCAAAAAGGAATAGGGTATGCGAGATCCATAAGTTTGTGTTCCTTAACCTTTGTCACTTATAGGTTTCCCCTGAAATATATGGTGGACTCCTAACACACATTTTTAAAAGAGTCTCTGAATTATAACTTGGCGTGTTGGAAAAAGCAATTGACAACACTTTATAAGATTGCAATTATTTCTTAAATGTATTTTAAGTGATGGCATTGCTACGTGACATATTTAATAAATCATTTTGAACTTACACAGGGTTGCCAGAGGCTTCTTTAAACTTACAGATTTATTTGTACATTTATTGGAACCTCTTGCATTCCTCATGAAGAAGATTTAACAGTGTAATTTACAAACTGGTAGAACAGACTTTAATACAAGTACTCCCTAACTTGGCCTCTCCCTTAATGTTCATCATATTCATTAGCAATTTGTAAGTCAAGTGGTGGGCCAAGAAATATATGAAGTGAGAGTATCAGATGAAATTTCAAAGACAAGTTGATGTAAAATTTAGTTTTACTGTACTTCAAAAAAGCCTTCAGATGTTTCTTCTAAATGAGAATTTGTAAAATGCAAAATGTTCTACTGTTCAGAATAAGGCCATGTTTATTATATTTGCTCTATGAACCATGCACTCTAAATGGGCCATGTGGTGTCTTACTGCTTAGCACAGTTTGGTAAATCAGGACCTACATATATACAAATTAGTAGCACTTATAAAATAGATTTATTTTTAATATCACATATTTTATTGGCAGCTATACAGGAATAAAAAGTAGCATCCAGATATGTTGAGCTTAGTATTTTTAAGTATGAAAGAAGAGACAAATATAACACTTTTTAGCATAGACAATTAAATGAAAAGAAAAAGAGGGACCCCAAAAGACACAGGAGTAGACAAAAGAATGGGAGGGGGAGGAGAAGGGAACCTATGGTTGAAAAGGGAGTAGCGAGAGAGGGGACTGTACTACTTATCTCCGTATTGATCCTAGGCCATCATACCGTAATAGTGGTGTTAATGGAGCGAGGCCGCACACTCACCTGGAGTATACTGTAGCAACCTAGGGGACCACATTTTGGGGAATTTTCTGATGCTATCACTCAGGTAGGCAAGCATCTTTCAATAAGCATTACTTTCCAAATCTTATTCGTAACTATTAAAAGAGAGGGTGCGGCGGGGGGAACAATATTTCCAGTTCCTGGCTATGACACATCTAGTTGCCAGGAGAATGTGTGTGATTAATCTGATCTTACAGTTTTTAAAACAAGGGATAGGTTTACCAAGAAATTCCACCTAGGGGTCTCTAGAGACCACCCTTCAGAACATACTGCACCGACACACTTTATTCGAGCAAATACCCAGTATGTACCTGGCAGATACCTGGAATGCGCCGCTCCTCACCTCTGACAAGCCCCGTTGCGTTTGCCTTCCCAGCCTGGGTTCATGCCTGGCTGACGGGCGGCTGATCTGTTAAATGATAATGATTAGGATTTAATAGGCTGCAATGCTTCGTGTGTCTACCATGTGGCATAAATTCATGAATTGTAATGCAGTATATATATACTGTGCAGTATTGCAGCCAGCGGGAATAAAATGCTTCAATCCCTGCCTGGAAAATACCTCAATGCACTCGGGCAGAAAACAGTCACAAACCTCAATACACCCGAGTATACCCGAATTCGTGGGACTAGCCGAGCTCGAATAAAGTGTGTCGCCAGTGTATGGTTAAAAAATCTCAAATATGGGTTACCTTAGGGCACCATCACCAAATATACGTGTTCCTTGCCACACTCTCTCCAAAATTTTATTTTTTTATTTTTATATTTTGAATCTTTGTCTAAGAAAAGTTGGATGCGTAAATTTAAAATGTAAATCAGTGTTTGTAAGGAGAACATATGACTGCTAGAGGTGTGTGACATTTTTGCCAAAGTTCGCTAACAAAGCAAAATTTAGCTTTTCGTTTTGATTACATAAATCAGCTTGGTTCATTTTTTAATTTTGTCAAGCATTAAAAGTCAACGAGGAAGGCCAGTTGGCCCTTTATATACTGACATTTTCCTGACAATTTGGGAAATTAGGGTGACATTTTGTAAAACTAAGGAAATTATGGCAAACATTCAAAAATGGTGCACGGTTGAGCAATTAACTATTGCACATCTATAAGAATAATTTTAGTTTATAACTGTGATTACACAACTTAAATTAAGATCCCATTTTACAGTATAAAAGCTATTTTATGGAAATACAGTACATTTAATTACAGCATAGTTTCTGTTGCAGATGTCTGGTTAGTGTTAAATAGACATCTTGTGAGGTTTTGCACAATGTATTTCATGGTGATATTGTAACACAACTGTCCTTCCTAAATATCATGAATGAAGATATTTATTTAAAGTTTTTGTTTCTTTATTGCCAGGAACATTTTTGCACTGGTGTAAAATATGTTAATCAAAACTTAAAATTCAAGCAATAACAAAATTTTTTTTGTTAATATGATGGTGATGGATGATTTATTAAACTGAGAAATAAAAAAAAATATTTTCTTTTCTTTATAGCCCCGAAGTTGTTAAAAGTGAACCATATGGGGAAAAGGCTGATGTTTGGGCTGCAGGATGTATTCTCTATCAAATGGCAACTCTAAATCCACCATTCCATTGTTCCAACATGCTGTCCTTAGCTACCAAAGTACGCAGGTTGTCACTGTTATTATATGTGATAAATATTCAATGCAGTTTATGAATGAAAATCAAGAATTGCTGTCACACGCTCCCCAGCTATCTTCTAGCCTTTCTAGTAAGCAAAAGGTGAACCAAACATACAGCTGCATATTAGTGTTAGAGAATAGTGTACAGTATTTCTTGTCAGAAAGGATACCAAGGTTTCAAAATTCAGAATTTAGAAACATATAACTAATAGAAACAAAGACACTCGCTGATACCAAAGACTATTGGGACTTTCTTATCTTTATATTTTCTGTTTCTCTAAATGCTAAGCCCAATCTTTGGGCATCATCCACAAAATAGTTGTAGCTGTAATGTCCATTGTGAACCCAATTTATAGTTAATCTCTTAGTGCAGTCTTCTGCAACTTTTGTTTGCTGTTTGAGACATTTTGAGAGCAATGCGTGGGTTACATCGGGGAGTGATTGCCACTGGAATCGTTTTAAAACTACCAAGGTCATAAGTTATTTTGACCAATGCATAATGTGAGATGAAAAAAGAGGAAATCATGTATGTCTTTTTTTTTATTTCCTTTTGTTAACCATCACCTGCAACAAAGGAATATATATATATATATATATATATATATATATATATATATATATATATATATATAATATTATATGAACCGCGCCTAACCGCACTTAGGTAGAATACTTCACAGATATATATTGACTAATGCAAACACATGCACTCAATGTTGAGGAAGAGCAAGGGGCCAGGCCAAGAGTGGACTTGCAGCGCCGGCCGGGCCCCCTCAGTCACCAGGCTCGGGACACCTGTCCCTTCTGTCCCCCCTGTCGGCGGCCCTGCATATAATGTAATAAGTTATATATCAGGTGAGCTCAACTCCAGTCATCAATCTCTCCACCACCCCCCCCCCCCCCACTGCCCCCAAAAGTCAGGTTTTCAGGATATCCCAGCTTCAGCACAGGTGGCACAATCAGACCCATTACAAGTGACTAATGTATGTCAATATAGACACTTGTGAAACTGATATAAAAAAAGTGGATATCTGATGTTACATAAACATACTAAAAGTGAAAACGTAAATGGGTGCAAAAATTACTGTTAATAGGTGTACATGTGGTGCAAAAAATGAAAAAGTAACTGGGTAGGTACAGTATAGCCAAGAAAATGTAACGGTCAGAGATCAATCAGGGAATTCCTGACGAAGTAGTGGTTTATGTACTGAAAAGCGTAGGGGCGTAGCACACGTCATCATGCCACCAAAGAAGCAAAGGAGTATTAGGAGGCACGTGATTACAGCACCAGAGGTATTCACAAAACACCTGGAATGATTCTTTGGAGTTTACCTCTGCTGGTGATCCTTGAGAGCATACCTAGCCCCACTTGTACCCGATTTATTTATCCGGCTGGTGACTATGAGATTATTCTCACAAATCGGATTATACACTCTATCCTTGTGAGTATCTATTTTATCTTTAGCCTTTAATAAATTGTATTTGCGGTTTTACACTATGGAGTGGGCGCTTTTCTTTTTTTTTGAGATGTATATATACTTAGCAGGCTGTATTTTACTATACAATATGGCACAAATGAATACACTTTGTTATTTAGCTTTGTTGTTCATCCAATTTATAAAGTTTACCTCAGATGCATTATTGTATTTTAAACAAAATAATCACTGATTATGGTGTTCAGTGTCATAGGTAATTATTTTCAAAGTTATCAGTGAAGAAATGTGTGTAGCGATAGAGAGATTCTGACTTACTAATGTCAGAATACAGATTGTAGGCAATAATACACCCATTTCTACAGCACTTATTTCTTTCTTTGCCTTCTGTACTTAGTGCCTCAATACATTTAAAATAGAAAAACAAATTGCTTGTCTCTGCATCAAATATAAGAAAATTGTCAAGTGAATTACATATGAAGCAGGTAATTTCTCAGGGCACTTTATGACGATTTATAAATTGATACATCCTGTTATGCATGTTGAGAAAACCCTTCTTAACTCTTGCAAGCATATGAACAACATATTAAAAAATCCTTCGACCCCTATTATTTATTACATTAAGATTTGAATTGTACATTTATTTATTATTGTTTGAATATTGTATAGTAGGAAAGCAAATATTCTGCAAGATATAAAAATATTTATACTTCTCACTACAGTAGGTAACAAACCATTATTTGTATAGCACCACAAAAAATGATATATTTACATAGCAAAAATCTATTGACTAGTTTCACTAAACGTGGCATGCACTTTTGCATGTGCAGTTACTGTTGATCTAAATGGCTTTTGCGTGAGCTACGCTTGTGCTTTGTATGGAATGAAGCTATTTTTGTCCTTATGACTTTCAAATTGATTATTTGTAAAGATAAGTTAACTTTTGGTGGTGGGAGCACATATTAAATTTGACTCTTCTTCCGGGTGTTAGGGCGCACAAGCCAAGAGAGAAAAAAGAGCTAAATAGGGCAATAATCCTAATTTAGATAAAATATACTAGGGATGGTAATCGATACCCTCATAGATTTTCAAAGACTTCTAGACACTTATGAGGATATTCTTGTTTGATAATTGTTGGATGATTCACAGAGATAGGAATCCAGAGTCTTATTATCAGCATACTAAATTCATAGGAGTGAAAAAGAAATAAACAAATATAGTGTCATCTATATCACAATGTATGATAAGTGACCACATAATTACATGCACTCACAAATGCATCCAAAATAAAATTGCATAAAATGAATCCAAGTACGAGGGGGATCTGGAAGGACGCTGATGCTCAGCTGGCACCACGCTTGCTGCTTTTTCGCGTGTGATGTCACGCCCGGAAGGTTGCCAATCACTACTTCTTGAAAGTCTTAGACAATTTGTGAGTGTATTGATTACCATCTCTGGTATTTGTTTTTTTAATCTAATTGCATGTTTTACTCTTTTTTTTTCTCTTTTGAGCTGCGCACTACTGCACACCTTGAAGAAGAATTTTCAGAAGGACCTATGAAAGTCCATTAAGGTTATTTAGGCAGCAATCCTGAGTGAACTTTAAGCATTTCTTCTGATTACCAACATTAATCTTTTTAGATTCTTATTTAACACGACTAATAATTTAAGTAATATCACTTGTATTGCACTTGGATTAGAACTTTATTTCACTTTTACATTTTACTTTAACTCACATTTTTTTTCAATTAAAGTGTACCACTGAGGTCACACCTTTAACCACATTGTTTTTCATTAAATGTGACTCTCACGTAGAGCAGCTCTACAAGACATAATATAAAGCAGTGGGGCTTTGTTTTGTCTTTTTTATGTCAACAGAACTGTGCACTGGGTAAATCTAGGATACATGACTATTTAATGAAAGCTTTATCCCAGATAAAGACATATGTCATTCTAAGTTCACTATTAGTTTGAATGTCCCTTCCAATGTTGTATTATATAGTTAATCAGACATGCTTTTTTTCACTTATTCTGCAACTTATGTTTTTTAGATAGTGGAGGCTATGTATGCACCAGTACCAGAAGGAATCTATTCTGACAAAGTTACAAACACCATTAGAAGGTAATGTATTAAATAATTTGCTGGCATATTCCCTCATCTCCCCCCATCTATTTCTTCACAATTACTTTAATTTACCAATTCATGGAATGTTTAGAAGAAAAAACTATTGTTCAAATGTACCTTACCACATTTGGGAGGTTTTGGTCTTTGCTGGAAAACTTTGGTAACTAGTGTTACTTTTGGTAAGTAATTTTTCTTTACCTATCTTACTGTATGTAGACCTATTTTTGATACTATTAAAACTGTATACTGTAACAAATCAACTCATGCTTACCTTAATAGGTGTTTGACATCAGACTCAGAGCTTCGTCCCGACATAGTAGAAGTCTGTTCAATAATATCAGATGTCATGATGAAATATGTGGATGGTTTATCCTCTTGTCAGCTTGCAATAGAGAAAAAACTGGAGCGTGAGAGAAAACGAGCTCAAAAATATTTTGTAGAGGCCAACAAAAATGCAGTGATTTATAGTCATCTAGCCACGAAACCTCACGTGAGTACATTTAACACTTATAGAAACACGGTTTAATTAGAACTAGTCTAAACATTTGGAACAATTTGTAAACCCGATTTCTAATGGGTGTAAATTTAAGACGAGAAGGGCCAACGAATGCCTAGAAAAATTAAAGAAATAAAGCTACTACATGTTAAATCCTGCCACCTACTCTCAAGCATCATGCAGGAAAAACTGCTGCTAAGTACCATATGTTGAACTGACAGCAAGTGTATACTGTATTTTTCTTTAGGTATCTTCGACTTTGTGTGGTACATTCAGGAACTTTTCAGAACTCTTCTTGCTTCTCATTGATGGAGAGGCTTGATTGAGGCTAAATTCATAGATGCTTATGTGAGAAAACTTTTTTAGGTTATTTTTGGTGGGGCAGACTAATTAAAAGTGATTCAGAAACCAATTTAAACTACATAAATATGTGCATTTAAAATGGCTTTTCCATTACTTTGTTTACAGTACCGTAAACCTGATTCTCTGTATCAATAACATTTAGTATAAAACATTCATAAAATTCTTTTTTTTTTGCTTTTTCTTTACTTGAATTGTGAACTGAATATTCTTTCTAGTCAAGCAGTTATTATTGTTTACTTTTTGTTTTGGTCCTACAGTTTTCACTTTTACTCCCTATCGTTGCACTTGCTACTGTATATTTATTCCTTAGCAATACCTGCTTACTCTAAAAACAAAAAAACAATGAGCATTTTGCTTTTAAACTACTTTAACACCTGGTATTCTTATTCATGTACATATTAAGATTCTTTAGTCATTTCTATTAAAGTTTTTGATGTAGAACATGCATCATTTTACTAGCTCTTCTTTGCATAATATATCATTCATTTATGTCCTTCTGGAAATATGGGGGTATATTTACTAAGCAATGCTCTTCCAATGAAACACCGACGGGAAACTCCTTACGGCCAATTCACTTGAATGGCCTATAAGGTGTCCTCTGGCATTTCCATAGAGTTCTGTATCAATTACAAAGTTCAATAAAAAACAATAATAGCAGCTATTTTTAATAAGATGGACCTATTCATTCTTAATTAATATTTTTCATAAATAGTAAACTGCTATATAACTTATCAATTACGACTTTTAAGCCTAGATCCACAAAAAGGTGATACTGTAAGTTTTAGCACACCTTTACTCCTATTCCTTTGAATGAGAGCTGAGGCATGTCAAAACTTAGCACCCTTTTGTGGATCTGGACCTTAATGGGCAAAATAAGTGGATTTTGTGGAAAAGTAATAGAACATTGGTGTCAGGGGGCAGCGAATGCAGGACTGGAGTTCTGTTGCTGGGATAGGCTGTCAAGCCAGTTGTGATGGTCAGTGGACAGGCAGTGGTCCGAGGCAGGCAGGTAACGATGGTCAGGAAACAGACAGTGATCAGAGGCGGGCACCAGGCAGGTACGAATGGTCAGGAAACAGGCAGAGGTCAAGACAACAGAGGAGCAATGTAGTAAGGTCTGAAGGGGTCTGGTACACAGTAACAGTAAGGCTGAGCTTATACTGCTGGCGTCACTATGTGCGTGCGGACGTCAGACACTATTCAGTACTTGGCTAAAGTAGTTAGCCAAGTGCCTGCATGCCTGCTGGCGATGCAGTGTTTTGAGGAGTCAAGGGATTTTGATAATTCAGGCAGCTGCAACGCGATGTCAGCGTCACGTGAGCTGGTTCAGCCAATGAGGACGAACCAGCTTCGTGACGCATCCGCCATGCCTCGGACATGCCTCCGACATGCCTCTCCATTGCTCCCCAATCTCCTGCAGACATGTGCACAGATCGCTGAGGCTGCAGGAGTGCGGGAGGCTATTGCATGAATGCGCGTGGCCACAGATGTTGGTATAAGGCCGCACTTGACAAAGCGCTGTAGCGCGAAACGCATCCGAGTATCACATCTTTTCTCCTGATGTCGCCAGATTAATAAAAGGTATTTTTTAACCCATCCAAGGTTCGTGGGCCCCCTTCTGTTATTCACTTACTCTCACAGTGCTCCACTATTTTTTCCACTTGGGTCCTCTACTGGTAAGTCTTCCCAGCATGATGCACGTGAATCTACAGGGCAGTCTGCAGAGTGTACCGGTCCTGAGTAACCATACTCTTTACTGACATGGGAAGCCATGTGTATACATTGTGTGTAGCTCTAAGGAGTTCTCCAGGGTAACTGATAGGAGAGATTGTTTATATACAGGCTTCCTTGTCTATAGCCCTTGGTATCTATATACTCCTTCTCTATTAGCTCAGTCATGCACCAACACATTGGCATACACTTTGATTTATACGGTCCTGTCTCTACATAAGTGATTCATCAATCTATGTTACATTTGCAGCTTGAGCACTGACACAAAGAAGTCTGGTTTCTTGTTATCATTAAGGCCGCACTTATAGTAACGGTGACGTGCTCGCGACTGCTGACGCCGCACGTCACTATAAACGAAAGTTGTATTTGGTGCTGGAGACCTTGGGAGGGCGACGGGGGTGTGGCAGTGGCGTGGCCATGAGTGGTTTGCCCTCATTTGCTGAACCGTTCACGTGACGCTGACGTCACGCTGCCATCGCTGACCAAGACAAAAAACCTTGGCTTCAGCTATTTTGGTCGCCATGTCGCAGCTCAGCACCGTCGCGATCGAGCCCACTATGGGCACCAGCGACAGGCTTGTGATGTCGCCAATACTGTAAGCGCAGCCTTAGCTTTGCCTATGGCTGCGCTTATAGTGCCAGCAACGGCGATGCGACGTTGAGTCAAAACAAATGCATTGAAACCGTCGCATGCGCTTATAGTAGGCATGACGTCGACGGAGCGACCTATATCTCTGTAGTCAGTAGAATTAGATTTTTACAGCGATGGTCTCACCATGTGACAGGCTATAAACCAATCAGATAGCTTCTGATGCAGGGAGAGGGGGTATGTGTGTGATTGTGTGTGTAATTGTGTGTGTAAGATTGTGTGATTGTGTGTTCTGTCAAGTGAAACACACTATATTAACAACTTTAAAATAGTAAATTCTCCCGTAATTTAAAGTAAAAGTAAAGTAAATTCAACATACAAACAGAAATTACAACTCCTCTCCATTTCAGCCTTCCCCCTTGCTCTTGTCTCCGCCATTCTGCCTTCCCCCTTGCCTGATGTCACTCCCCTTGTAGCAAGAAACATCTCCAAAACTCAAATTACAACTTTCACAAGGGCTACAGAGACGGGTGACGTCATCCGTAGCCGCAGCCAGCACTATAAGCGCAGCCTAAGGCCGCGCTTATAGTGCTGGCGACGCGACCGATAATGTCAGCGGTCGCCATCGCCACTAGCGAAACGTATAATTTGTTTTTGAGCGACTGTCGCCAGGGGACGGGCCGCGGTTTCTGATTGGTTTAGAGACAGTCATGTGGCGACTGTCTCTAAAAAATCAAATAGACCTGGCTTAAAATTTTTCCGTTGCTCCGTCGCTCCGTTGCTGTCGCACTTACTATAAACGCTTGCAATGGGGTCAGTGTATTTGATTCGGAGCAGCGTCGCATTGCTGTCGCAAGGCACTATAAGCGCAGCCTTAGGCACGAAGAGGCTGCAAGCTTGTTTACAGTCGGAAACACAATAAACAAGAAGAGGAAGCAGAGGTTTCGTTCCAGGGCTACCCAGGATCGCTGATTTGGCAGTGCAGGCTTCAATCAACCACAGCATAGCTGTTGGCCCTCGGGGATGACGTCACATACCAGCGCGACGCCCGAGGAGACGGGACCGGCCAGGCAGAGGCAGTGAACACACCGGGTTGGTTCAGGGCAGCAGGTGACAGCATCGTGAGTACACGGGAGGGGTAGCTTATGGTTGCCTCTCTCCCTGTCTCTATACCTTTCCCTGTGCAACAGCCCCCCACCCAGGTTTTATTCCTTATCTTGCCGTATGCTGCTTTTGTTGCCGGTCCCCTCACACAGGATCTTCATGTCTGTGTAGCGGCCATTCTTGTTCTCACACGAAAAAGTCATACATTGCTTATATACACCCAGATTTACTTGTGGATCATTGGAAGCACCGGACAATACGGGGTTCATTCCCCCACAATCACCGAGGTTTTATAAAGGCCTGGCTAAAGTATAGGTGCCGGGTATAAGGCAATTGACAAGCTCAGAGAGCTCTCTGCAGGAATGGCAGCGGATAAACAGCAGTGCCAGTGGCATACCGAGAGAACATCAGGCTGGGAGCAAGAAAGACTAGGTTTCAGGACCCCCCCAGGGGCACTCCTGACTATGAGCTTTGGAGACCCCATAATTGCCTTCCTCTGGTTTACAAGAACTTGTTCTAAAGAAGATACTTGTGAGGTATTGAAAACATATGCATTAGGACATCTGTGAAGAACCCATGTAAGTTAGTTTAAAAGTATACACTATGTTGCGAATGTGAAACATTTTTTCAAGACCATATTTTCTACATTCATTTGTACAGTGCGTACTGTTTGAACTATTTTAAATAAGTGATATCTTCAGGCCTAACTTACAAAAGTAATTCAATATACAGTACAGTAGCTTCATCAACTGTAGGATGCAGTAATATATAAAGCATTACCTGGTTATATTTACAGTACTAAGAGTTCTTTGGCTAAAAATCAGCTCACAGTCATGGAAAACACCTTATAGCCCATTCAAGTCAAATGGCTTTCAGCACTGGAAGATGTCTTATAGCAGGAGACTGCTCAGTAAATATGGGTTTCAGTCTCAAAAATAATAAGATTGCTGCACACTTCTTTAGAAAAACAAACTTTCATTAATAAATACTGCACCTTACAAAACATGGAATAGGACACCAAGGTCTCTGTCCACTATGGGGCCATCATCAGTGTGATGTAAGATATAATATTAATAAATACATTTTTTTCTAAAACGGTGTACAGTAACCTGATTGTTTTTCATTTATGTTGGCCTCTTCAAGTATTGGTCATGTATAAAAGCACAGGGTTGCCTCTACAAAGGCAATTCATTACATTGTTTGCTCATGTTATCCTCAGTCCTCCATAAATTAAATTATACATTGAAAAGAAAATACTTTAAGGTATGCCTTAATATGGGGTTGCGCAAATTTCTTGAGCTGTGCCCCCGTGCCCTGCAGCCACAAAGTTCGTGTCCCCCTTGCCAATGACTCGGCGTCAAATGACATCGCAGGTCATGTGACATCACGTGACCCCGCCACGTCCTTTGACACGCGTTGCCATGGCAACACGTCGCCAAAGACCCAGCAGAGAGCAGGAAGGAAGCTACAGAGGCCTCATGCCTACCCCAGCATTTAATTTAAATGCTGTGGGAAGAGTGCGGTGCTCTGTAACCGCCGCGACCCCCCTAGATATTCTCACACCCCCCAGTTTGTGCACCGCTGCCTTAATATGTCATATCTTATATCTACAACAGCTTATGGTATCAGTAAAATACCATTGTTTCAATAGATGAATACATTGCTGTTTCACACAAAAAAACATTACAAATAGCGTCATTGTAAAATACAAAATAATCTGTAAGGAGACGATGGTTTTTTAAGAGCAAGAATATGTGTATAGAAAAGAAATTAAAGCAGGTCAGATTCTTAGAAACTTCATATGAAAATTATACCCCTAATCATGCTTTGGGGATTTTTTACCCTATTTTCCTAGGACCATTATCAAATCACTATAAAGGGATTGATGTCATTAATCTGAATCATGCTTCCTGAGATACAGTATGTAATCAGTTGAGAGAAGAAAAGCCAAAAGGATAAGCTAAAACGTATATACATAGGCATTCAAATGTTTTATTTACACTAATTGGCTTTTAACAGTGTAAATGTCTCCCAAACCATTGAATTTATTTACGTATTGTAATTAATGAACAGCAAATTTGATTTCTAAGGATAGCATGCACTTTCTAGAAAGCCTCTGTTGGTATTGGTTGAAGCAGCAAAGACCTAAACTGAAAGATGTTCTGAAAATGTGAACTACAGTATTAAATTGTATTGTTTGTCCATGTTTAACAATTAATCACTTTTATCTCTAAGATAAGATCATTTGTATCTTTTATATGTGAAACAGCTATGACCGTGAGTCATGAAGCTGTGATGCAGGACATGATGCCTGATCTGATGGTATCTACCATTCAAGTCAAGGCAGCTACCGCTAGATCAGGTGTGATAGCCCGCATCGTGGCTTCATGACTCCATGCCTATCGGTTCCTATAAGCAGTCTTCTTCCATAAGGTACCTTTTGGCACTGGAAGACACCTTGTAGCTCATTAACTTAAATGGGCTGTAAGGTGTTTTCCAGTGATAGAAGGTGTTTGTGGCAGTTAATTGCTTTGCAAATATGGCCCTATGTTTACAGTATTCTAAATACTTATTGTGCTGTGGAATTGATGCTAGAATTGTCAGTCACACATTGCATTTCTTAGCTTTGATGCATGAAGACGTTCTAGCCTCTATTCACTAACGGTCAATAGAGTGTGAGAAACAATATAATTCATTCTTAAATTTAGAAGCATTTAGTATAATTTACAAGTTAACCTGGGATTCACTAAGAATATCAGTAAAATGCTATACAAACAATTGCACAAAAAGAACTAATTGCACACACATTTCAAGTGCCAAGGAAGGAAGTTGTTGACCTAATTAACTTCATTGGGTTTAAAGTAGCAATCCACTCAAAAAGGCACTTACTTTTATGACGAGTAGAGCAGGTTGCTGCTTTAAATATCACGTTCTGCAGATGACACACATTTATATACAGTTGCCAACAAAACGTTTGTGAATCACTTGGGATTTTCACATATTTTACACCTAAAATGTTATTAGATCTTAATCTAAGTCCTAATAATAGATAAAGATAACCTGATCAAACAAATTATACAGAAACATGATACATTTTCAACATGTATTTATCCACAAATGTTTCAACAACCAATATCCATGTGTGCAAAGTATGTGAACCTTTAGGCTGTGGCCCCGCTGCCGCTGAGCTCGCTCATGCAAATTTTTTAGAGCAGGAGCGGAAGGGCGTGGCTATTATGGGAGGGTGTGTGGCTATTACGGGAGGGGCATGTCATTGGCTGTATAGGGGCTGTCTCTGTATCTGTATGTGTGTCTGTGCGTCTCTGTGTGTGTGTCTCTCTTTCTCTCTGTGTCTTTGTGTGTCTCTCTTTGTATGTGTCTCTCTGTGTGTGTCTCTGTATGTGTCTGTCTCTCTCTCTCTCTGTGTGTCTCTTTGTGTGTGTCTCTGTGTGTGTCTCCATTTTCTCTCTACCCCCTTCCCTCCCCTCTCTCCCCCTTCCTTCCCCTCTCTCCCCCTTCCTTCCCCTCTCTCCCCCCTTCCCTCCTCTCTACCCTCCTTCCCTCCTCTCTCCCACCCTTCCCTCCTCTCTCCCCCCTTCCCACCTCTCTCCCCCCATTGGTCTCTCTCTCTCTCTCTCCCCCCATTGCTCTCTCTCTCTCCCCCATTGCTCTCTCCCCCCCATTGCTCTCTCTGCCCCCCATTGCTCTCTCCCCCCCATCATTGCTCTCTCCCCCCAATTGCTCTCTCTCGTGCCCCCCTGCACCCTCTCTCCCCCCTTCCCTCCTCTCTGCCCTCTCTCCTCCCTTCCCTCCTCTATCCCCCTGCTCTCTCCCCCCCTTTTCCCCCTTCCCCCCTTCCCTTCTCTCTTCCCCTTCCCTTCTCTATCCCCCCTTCCCTCCTCTCTCTCCCCCCTTCGCTCCTCTCTTTCCCCCTTCCCTCCTCTCTTTCCCCATTCCTTCCTCTCTCTCCCCCCTTCCCTCCTCTCTCTCCCCCCTTCTATCCTCTCTCCCCCCTTCCCTCCTCTCTCTCCCCCTTCCCACCTCTCTCCCCCTTCCCTCCTTTCTCTCCCCTTTCCCTCCTCTCTCTCCCCTTTCCCTCCTCTCTATCCCCCCTTCCCTCCTCTCTCTCCCCGCTTCCCTCCTCTCTCTCCCCCCTTCCCTCCTCTCTCTCCCCCTTCCCTCCTCTCTCCCCCCCTTCCCTCCTCTCTCCCCCTTCCCTCCTCTCTCTCCCCCCTTCCCTCCTCTCTTTCCCCCCTTCCCTCCTCTCTCTCCCCCTTCCCTCCTCTCTCTCCCCCTTCCCTCCTCTTTCTCCCCCCTTCCCTCCTCTCTCTCCCCCCTTCCCTCCTCTCTCTCCCCCTTCCCTCCTCTCTCTCCCCCTTCCCTCCTCTCTCCCCCTTCCCTCCTCTCTATCCCCTCATCCCTCCTCTCTCCCATCATTGCTCTCTCTCTCTCCCCCCATTGCTCTCTCTCTCCCCCCATTGCTCTCTCTCTCCCCCCCATTGCTCTCTCTCCCCCATTGCTCTCTCTCTCTCCCCCCCATTGCTCTCTCTCTCCCCCCATTGCTCTCTCTCTCTCTCCCCCCCATTGCTCTCTCTCTCTCTCCCCCCCCTTTGCTCTCTCTCCCCCCACTGCTCTCTCTCCCCCCACTGCTCTCTCTCCCCCATTGCTCTCTTTCTCCCCCCCATTGCTCTCTCTCCCCCCCCCATTGCTCTCTCTCTCCCCCATTGCTCTCTCTCTCCCCCCATTGCTCTCTCCCCCCATTGCTCTCTCCTCCCCATTGCTCTCTCCCGCCATTGCTCTCTCCCCCCCATTGCTCTCTCCCCCCCATTGCTCTCTCCCCCCCATTGCTCTCCCCCCCATTGCTCTCTCCCCCCCATTGCTCTCTCCCCCCCATTGCTCTCTCTCTCTCCCCCCATTGCTCTCTCTCTCCCCCAATTGCTCTCTCTCTCCCCCAATTGCTCGCTCTCCTGCACCCCTATTGCTCGCTCTCCCACCCACCCCTGCTCTCCTGCCCCTCTGTGCTCTCTCTCTCTCCTGCCACACGTGATCTCTCCCGCCCCCCTGTGCTCTCTCCCACCCCCGCGCTCTTTCCCGCCCCGCACTCTCTCCCGCCCCCATGCTCTCTCCCGCCTCCCGCGCTCTCCTCCGCCCCCGTGCGCTCTCTCCCGCCCCATGTGCTCTCTCCCACCCCATGTGCTCTCTCCCGCCCATGTGCGCGCTCTCCCGCCCCCGCGTGCTCTCTCCCGGCCCCCCTCACCCCGTTTGCCCCCTCACTCCATTTGCCCCCTCACTCTGTTTGCCCCCTCACTCCGTTTGCCCCCCTTTCACTTCTTTCCCCCCATTTCACTCCATTTGCCCCCCCCTTTCCCTTCGTTTCCCCCTCTCAGTCCGTTTGCCCCCCCCACTCAGTCCGTTTGCCCCCCCTTTCAGTCAGTTCCCCCCCTCAGTCAGTTTCCCCCCCCCCTCTCAGTCATTTCCCCCCCCCTTCCACTTCTCTCTGCTAAATTCCATGTTTGTGTTTGGTGTATAGTGACAGGACAGTAGAACACGCCCTCTCTCTTCCCATTGGTCAGAGCAGGGTCATGTGACCGTGCTCTGTGCTCGAAAGTATAGCTCCCTTGTCTCCCCAAGCACAAAGCTTGGGAGAATGTGCGTACACACGCATGAGCGCGCGCACAGCGTGTGAGTGAACGGGAGGATTCCCATTCACAGAGGTAAGCGCACCAAGCGCATAGCGCGGTCAGCGCCAACAGAGACTCAGCCTTAGATTCAGTACCCTTTGAGCACCCATGACTTCAACTAAGCATTTCCTGTAACTGCTGGTCAGTCTCCTATATCGGTTTTGAGGAATTTGGGCCTATTTCTCCTTATAGAACTGCATCAACTCAGTGACATTTGAAGGCTTCCTTGCATGGGCAGCTCACTTCTGGTCCTACCACAACATTTCAATGGGGTTTAGGTCCTAACGTTGACTAGGACATTCTAAAATGAGGAATTTCTTCTTCTGCAGCCATTCTTTTGTAAATCTGTTTGTATGTTTAGGATCATTTTCTTACTGCATGATCAACTTTTGCTTCAGATTCAGCTCACCGACAGATGGGCTGACATTCTCCTCTAGAATCTTCTGATACAATGCAGAATTCATGTTTGTTTCAATGATGGCAAGCAGTCCAGGTCCTGAGGCAGCAAAGCAGCCCCAAACCATTACACTCCCACCACCATGCTTGACTGTTGGGATGAGGTTCTTCTCTTTGAATGCAGTTTTGGCTTTCGTCAAACATAACATTTCTCATTGAGGCCAAAACGTTATACCTTTGACTCTTCTGTCCAGAGAACATTGTTCCAGAAGTTTTGTAGATCATCTATGTGCTCTTTGGCAAACTTCAGGCGGCAGCAATGTTCTTTTTGTAAAGCAGTGGTTTCCTCCTGGCTATCCTTCCATGAACACCATTCTTGTTCAGTCTTTTTCTGATAGTTGAGTCATGAATACTCACACTAGCCAAGGCAAGAGTGGCATGCAGATCCTTGGATGTTACTCTGAGGTTCTTTGTGACTTCCTGGATGATTTGCCGGTTTGTTCTTGGAAACATTTTAGTACTGTAGGATGATTGCTCTTGAGTACAGTGACTGTGGTCTTGAAATTTCTCCAATTGTCTGACTACGGGATTGGTGCAGCCCCAAATTCCTAAAAATGGTTTTGTAACACTTTCTAGACTGATGAGCATCCATAACTGCTTTTCTGATGTCCTCAGAGATTTATTGTGATTGTGGCATGACGTTTCTTCACACACCTGTATGGCGAAGACCAACCTCACAAAGTTTCTGATGTTTATATAGGGTAGGGCCTCCCAAACTCACACCTGAAGATCTACCTAATTATTTAAAACACCTGATTCTATTTATACCCCTTAATTTAACTGGAAAAAAACAGTTTCACTTACTATTTCACATAGCCCAACTCTTAATTACTCGTTTGTTTGTCTAATTCATACATCTAGTTGTTTCAAAAGACATAGGATTGGATAATACAAACCCTATTGGATTTATTCAAGAAGGTTATAAAGGAAACATTATGGAATTTCCGTAATTATTGTTGTGATTCACAAACATTTTCTTGCCACTGTATATACACACAGTCCAGCATTAGGCACATAAAAATTGGCACTCCCAGCCATTGTCTCAGAATACTCTCTGCAATAATGTCCTTGCTGCTACTCATCGCCTAAATTTTACTATATGTCCCAGAGCCTCACATAATCACCTAGTCCTATTGATAAGCCTGGACCTATTGATAACACTACTATCCATCCTGTCACCCAGGTATGTTGCTTTTGGTTCCTCCCTCACCTTCTATCATATTTACATTGTTGTTAAGCCTTGCTGTTCTACATCTGCAACACTGTTAATGTAACACCTCTACCCCCGTCCAATAGAAGAGGGGCCACATCAAATTGCCCTAATGAGTGTATGTGATGCTCAGCAGTTGTTACCGTATTTCTCAGGGTGCTGGACTTTGCGCAGGCCTGGAATGGTGAGCAATAATAGAACAGGGCACCAGGAACTTTTCTGTAGTTTTATTACAACAGGAACACATACAGTATAAACTTCTTCCTTAGAGATGCTCAGGTAGCAGTCCCCAAAAAGTCATAGTCTTCTAGGTTATGTTACACAGAAGCACTCTCTTTAAGTACAGCTATTCCTTCCTCACTGAAATCCTTAGGCACATTACACTCTTGTAAGAGATGTGTGCAGTGGTATGCAAATGAGGACTGTTTAGGGTGAAATTAACATATGGCTTCATTGAACCTGTCCCTTTAAACAGCACAGCAAACAAAAATATACAAAAACAACAAACACCTATCGCTTTGTAAGGGCTAACTTATTTCCCCCAGTCTCTCTCTTACAAGACTGGGAGGATAAGCCCCTTTCCAGCCTACCACTCCAAAGTCTCAGTGGCAAAACCACCAACAGAAATCATGGAGCCCAGGACAAATGAAAGGAGCACCCCCCCCCGCCCCCACCCAAAGCACACACAACGTAAAAAAACTTTTTAGCGCGCAACGTTTACTTAACTGTTTTCTTGTTATTGTTAATACGAAAAAAAATTACAATGCAATCTGTTTATTTTAATATTTTCAACAAAAGACAAAGATACCCAATGCAACATCCTATATGACAAAAGGCCTGGGGGGGATTCAGTATGGGCCTGGGTTGTTCCCTACTTGTGTTTCTGGGTTAGGGGGGATTCTGATATTTCCTTTGTGAAGCTTGAGAGTCAGATCTGGAAGAAAGCAGTATAGGTTATTTCGGTGTAGGTATAAGGCAGTTAAGATAAGACAGAGAGAGTGTGGGTGAAAGAGAGAGTGGGTGTGTGAGTTAGTGACTGACTCTTGGGTGGGTGACTGACTCTTGGGTGGGTGACTGATTGACACATGGGTGGTAGGTGACGCTTGGGTGATTGACTAACTGACGGGTGGGTGACTATGACTAATTGTGGGTTGGTGTCTGTATTCATTCACAGATCGTACGACCTACAGTATTGCATATGCACGTGCCCTCCTTACCTCGATTTATGGTGATATTACTCAAAGTAAATATTATTTTGGTAGGCTGCTGTAAGTAACAAAATATGAGCCTCCCCAACCACCCATGGTCCAGAATGATCTGAACCATAGCTTAATCCTGAGGAAAAAAGAGAAAAACATTAAAAGCATGTGCCACATAGCGTAAAATTGTTTAGACTCTTTAATATAATACAATATAATATAAAAGATGTAACCTTGAGTGAATATGCACTCACAAGGATATGTATAAAAATCGCTTTTGGGAAAACATCTCACAGAAATATGAGCCAGCATGCAACATTCATTGGGTAAATACATCCAACATAAAAGGTACTCGATCGATGAGTCCCACTGGGGAGTATTAGAACCGCAAGATATGGTGAAGTGTCGGATTCCATACAAGTACTTTAGCAGATAAATGATACAGATAAATGTAAGGTTATGCATTTGGGAAAAAAGAATAAACAGGTGATTAACAAATTAAATAGGGATAAATTAGGAGAATCATTGATGGAGAAGGATTTAGGAGTGCTTGTGGACAACAGGCTGAGCAATAGTGCCCAAAGTCATGCAGTAGCTGCAAAGGCAAGCACGATCTTATCTTGCATTAAATAGGCAATGAATGTAAGGGAAGTAAACATAATTATGCCCCTTTATAAAGCATTAACTAAGGCCACACCTTGAATATGGAGTGCAATTTTGGGCACCACTCCTTAGAAAATACATTATTGACCTAGAGAGAGTGCAGAGAAGGGTCACCAAATTTATAAAGGGGATAGATAATCTGATTTATGAGGAGAGCCTTGCTAAATTACATTTGTTTACTTTAGAAAAGAGGGGATATGATAACTATATACAAATATATTCAAGGACAGTACAGGTAGCTTTCAAAAGAACTATTCATCCAAAGGGCAGTACAAAGGACTCAGGGGCATCCCGTAAGGATGGAGGAAAGGAGATTTCATCAGCAACAAAGGAAAGGATTCTTTACAGTAAGGGCAGTTCAAATGTGGAATTCATTACCCATGGAGACTGTGATGACAGATGCAATAGATTTATTTATAACATGTTTTACCAGGAAGTAATACATTGATAGTTACCTATAGTTTTCAAGTATGTCCTGTGCACAGAGTTATAATGACAAATACATGGTTACAAATACATAGTTACAATGAGTGAAAAGGGTTATACAGTACATTATATACAAGACATTGTATGCACAGTTAAAGATAATATATATTATAGGCGTACAGTATATAATAGTTACAGACTAGATTAAAATGTGACAGCTTTAGTTTTGAAAGCACTTAGACTGGTGGCGGAAGTGAGAGTCTCCGATAGACTGTACCAGTTGTGTGGTGCATGGTAAGAGAAGGAGGAGCGGACGGATACTTTGTTGAACCTTCGGACCATGAATAGTCTTTTGGAGTCAGATCTCAGAAGATAAGTCCTGCATGTGGTAGGGGTGAGGAGCTTGTTCAGATAGGCAGGTAACTTGCCCAGAAAGTATTTGAAGGCAAGACAGTAGAGATGAACTTTGTGCCTATACTCAAGTGATGACCAATCTAGTTTTTTGAGCATTTCACAGTGATGTGTGTTGTAATTGCATTGGAGGACAAAGCGGCATATTGAGCCGTGCCATATATTTTGTCCCCATAGCCTATAATTGGCATCAGCATCTGCTGTGCGATGCGCTTTCTGACCAGCAGACTTAGGGAGTATTTGTTTCTATATAGTACACCTAGTTTGGCATAGGTTTTGGATGTCAGGGTATCAATGTGCAACCCAAATGTTAAATGGGAGTCAAACCATATGCCCAAATATTTGAAACTTGTAACAGGGGCTAGGATAGCATTAGAGTTGGTTCTGATCTGTAACTCCTTCATTGGAAGCTTTGGAAATTTAGCCTTGGTCCCAAATGCCATTGTTACAGGCTTGTCAGTGTTTATATACAGTTTGTTTTGGGAAATCCAATTTTCAAGTCTCAAAAAGTCAGATTGAAGTACGTGTCCAAGTTTAGAGAGGTTAGGGCATATAAGATTGTGTCCTCCGAATACATGTGTATTGAGGCTCCCTTACAGGCTGTAGGAAGATCATTAATGAACACTGAGAAGAGTAGGGGCCCCAGCACAGAGCCTTGCGGGACACCGCAGGTGATATCCAAGGGGTTGGAATTAGTGCCCGAGATAGACACATGTTGGGATCTACCCAATATGTAGGAATTAAACCAGTTCAAAGCATGCTTCCCTATTCAAGAGCACTGGAGTTTGTTTAGCAAGATAACAGGATCAACAGTATCAAAAGCCTTTGCAAAATCTAGGAATATTGCACACGTAAGTTGTCCCAGTTCAATTCCACACTGGATCTCATTGCAAACTTTTAGGGTAGTTACTGTTGAGTGTTTGGGGCGAAAGCCAGATTGGAATTGCCTAGGAAAATTTGTCTTGGTATAGTAATCGCTTAATTGGGTGTGAACAAAATTTTCCATGACTTTGGACAGTATTGGGTGAAGAGAGATACAATAGATATCTTCCAAAAAAGGTTGGACATCTTTTTAGAAGGGAAAGGTATACAAGGATATACCAAATAAGTAAATATGGAAATGATGTTGATTCAGAGAGTAATCTGATTGCCAATATTTGGAGTCAGGAAGGAATTTATTTTCCCCCTTATGAGATATCGTTAGATGATATTTCACTGGGGTTTTTTTTGTTTGCGTTTCTCTGGATAAATATACTGTAAGTACAAATATAGGATACAGTCTTTGTTGTCTACATTTAGCATAGGTTGAACTTTATAGACCTATGTTTTTTTTACACCTCATCTACTATGTAACTAATGTATGCAACCAGCGTTTGCTGCAAACTCTGCACCCGCCGATGAACCTCAGTGTCTCCTGCTGGCGTAATTCCATCAAATAACGTAGCCCGATGCTTTTCATCACTAGAGACTTGACTTCCTCAAGGACTCCTGTTTGCCTAGGAACAGCTCGAAAAACACAATGCTGTTGCCAGGCAACAAATTGGGCAATATCCGTAAAAAAATGATGCATGAAAACATTGCTTGCAGATTTAAAACCGTAGTAAACTGCAATCAATCAATAGGCAAATATATATGTAACCTTAACATATAAACAAAACCAAGAATGAGTACATGAAAAATACAATGTATAGGCTATAACAAATACCAATAAAATATCACAAATATGATGCAAACCAAATAAGTTAGTAGATAGCCAGAAGTAATAGAAATTTTGATGGTTAATCCAGAACTCGGACTATAGGAAAGAATGGATGGCTTGAGATGTAACCCAACCTGAGACACACTTCTTACAGTTTGTTTTTCTCACAAATATCTATCTATTATATATATATATATATATATATATATATATATATATATATATATATATATATATATATATATATATATATATATATATTAACAGAAATATAGACAGCGCCCTTCACCCAATACACCTAAATTGCTGCAGTACTGACATATGTGGCAAGTGTTTGCACCAGGTATAATAGTTTATTGTAAATAGATAAATATCAGTATAAAATGGCATGAATCAAATGTATAACTTGCCTAAAAAATAATAAAAAACTAATTGGATGATTAAAAAACAAAAGAGAAGTGTGCATTCAATTGAAAAAATGGGTAGAAAAAATTAAAAATAACAATATATTGAAAAAATGAATATTAAAAAATGAATTTGCAATGCAAATCACAAAAATGACTCAATATGTCATAGGACTAAACTAAACATAAAATATAAGTATAATAGGCTCATAAGAAAATTGTAAACACATAAAAAACATGTGAAAAAAATGAGCCAAAATCATATATAATAAAAAAAGAATACTTAAGTCCTCATAATGTCCATGATATGTGTGTAACAAAAGTCCAGGCTGCTTCTTCTTGGGCTCACCAAACTCCCACAGTACCTATTAGAGAAAAAGAGAAAAAAAGCACCCGATCCTTGTGTAAAATCAGATGGAAATATTTTAATACATCACGGACAAGACAAATGCACACTTACACTTTGTCTGATAAAATAAGGCATATTATGGGACCAGCCCATGCACCAACTGAAGACTCCACGGTCACCTCTGTGTGTATTGAAGTCCACAATAGTTCCGGATCTTGTGTCTGTGTCAGCCGCTGTCTCCAAGATGAAGGATCTTTACTTTCCTTTATGAGCGCTTAGTTGTAGCGTGCGGCTGCCATTCACCTCTCTCGTGGAGCACCGGGACCCGGAAAGGACTTGACACACGTCTTTACGTCCTCACGCTGGTGCTAGGAACTGCTCGACCACCGTCTTGAGAAAGGTCCCACTGGCGGACCGAAACGTCGGTTTTTGTGTCTTCTATCAAATATAGAACATTTTTTATTTACTTACCTGCGTGCTGTCCCTTGATGTCGTGTTGCAACCGGTATCGTATGGTCTGTTATTGCTTTATGGGATAAGCACCAAAATTTATTTACTTGCATATGGTGTGCCGGCTGTGCATTGGATTCTATATATATATATATATATATACAGTATATATATATATATATATATACACCCGCAGCAAGACGTCACAGATGTGGGCGGCAATAGGCGTGGGAAAATACGTGCCTTTTGGTGAACAGAATAATAAGCGAAATCAGCTGCTCAGGTACTATACTCAAACCAGTCTTGTTAGTGAAGGAAAATCCTTCCTCGTTTCACTCTTGGAAGAGCACCCTGATGAAGCTCTTCCAAGAGTGAAGTTCCTAAGGTGTTTCCTTCACTAACAAGACTGGTTTGAGTGCACCACCTGAGCAGCTGATTTCCCCTGTTATCCACGCTTTTTGGTGAATGTACTTTCTACACACCTATCGCCGCCCACATCCGTGACATCACCAGACTGTGCTGGGCTGACGGAGAGAGAGGACAGTAAGACGATTCAGCATTCCCCTGCAACTCTACACAGTTATATCTGCATTTCACCTACTTCCTTGCTATGTGCATTAATCTTCCTCCCCGTTTTTGTATTAAATTGTATTGGACTATTTTTTCTCTCTTTTTTTCAATATATTCCTTGCTTGTACCCAGCCATTGGATCAAGGACTGCCATCACATGGAGTTTACTCTCCATTGATCTACATTGCTCCCTTAATATGTGAGGGCTCTTCCCTTTATATATTTTTTCACTTCAAGTTTTTTCACTTTTTAACTCTGGTTGTGTTTTTTGTATTTCTGTGTGTGTCGATTACACATGCTCTAGTGGTCTTGCACTTTGTTTTCTTGCTGCATTTCTTTGTGTTGTTGGAAAACGACATTTCTTCGGAGCTGCAGTTCCGCCAGAAGTTTTTATGAATATATATCCAAGTATGTTTAGTCACTTTACATTTTGTGTTTACTGTACTGTATATTAATTAGGACCTCTTATTATGTGTTCTTCTATATTGGTTATACAAGTATTTCATTTGCACTTGACACAAACTGCACTCATATATAAATATATTTAGTGACAAGGTACAGCTCAACCCCGTTATAACGCTGTGCTTGGGGTCCAAAGAATCATATGGCGATATAAGCGGATCACGTTAGAAATAATGTACAATTGTATGCATTGTACAATAAAGTATTTAAGACACCAATAATCAAGTTGTAAAGTATTCACACATACGAAAATTGGGAGCCACGCTTGCATTGCGTTATAAGCGGATTTGCATTGTAACGGATCACATTATAACGGCGTTGAGCTGTACCTTTCATTTCCCTAAGCGGAACAACCGTCAGTCGTATAGGAATTGGTGAAGGCATGGTATGTAGTGTTTCCTTTGGCTTTACTGAAATACAGGTTTTCTGCCCTTAATTGACAAATAAGGTACTTGCCCTTAACTGAACAAACAGGAATCCAAAAGAAAAACCGGGCTCACACTGGAGCTCCAACTAAACTACTGACTGGTTCCTACTCCCTAGACCTGTATTAACTAAGCTATCACCCCAGTTCAGCTACTCTGAAATTGGTGTAAAAAAAATATCCAAAGTTAAGAACTTTCTGTATTTACATTTTAAGTTCACTAGAGTTCTGCTCTCAGGATTCTCCCTGGGGAATAGTCTAGTCATAGGCTGAGATTATACAGCCTGCGCGACCACGTGCATATCCTCCTGCACTTCCGCAGCCCCAGCGATCTGGGAATATGGCTGCAGGAGATTGAGGAGGCGATCTGGGGGCGTGGCGGTGGTGTGGTGAACACGTCACGAAGCTGGTTTGCCCTCATTGGCTGAACCAGCTCACGTGGCGCTGACGTCATGTGACAACACGTGAAAAGACAATTTTTTTTGTCTCTTCAAATTTCAGTCGCACCAGAGGGCTCTATCATGTGCACACGGAGCGTCCATAGGCATTAGCCAATTTGAGGTTGACACGTGACCACGCAAGCGTGAGAGCACAATCGCAGCCTGTATAATCTCAGACATAGCATGCAACCTACAACCTGCAGCCCTTCCCCTTGGTCTCCCTCTTCCTAGAGAAATACAGCTTTTTTTTAAAAGCCTGACCCCAGCAGAGGCTGTACCTATTACTCAGAGGCTATAACAATTAACGCTTCCACTTCTTTAACCATGAAAGAGGGTTTTAGTCACATAAATCACCACAATATATACTGTATATATATATATATATATATATATATATTCATTCATTTATATTCACACAGATACACACACACACTCTTACATCACTTGCTTTCAGGAACCTTTTGACACCTCTAGCCATAAAACACATCCACACCAGGGGAAGGACTAGCACAGATAACATTCCAAGAGACACTGTTTTTAAGTATACCTTTTGCTTGCTTCATTCATTGTAACATCGCCGGAAGAAGAGATCAGTGTATCTCGAAAGCTCGCACAAATAAAAGCATTTCGGTAGCCACAGAACGGTATCATCTATTTATTTTTTGATTATTGAAGCTCGGCTAACACGGTACTGATACCTCTACATGTATCTATATATATATATATATATATATATATATATATATATATATATATATCTACATATATATATATATATATATATACACCCATGCACACAATGTTAAATATACATATACAGTACATACTGTAAAAGCTACAAGAAGTGTGTGTTTGTGTGTATATATGTTTATGATATACAGCCCTTGTCAATCCACTGCTGGAGGAAGGTCTGCCCAATGATGGTCAAGGTAAGGCAGTTGCAAGTCGCTCTTCTCAATGTTGCTCCAGCAAATTGTCTGATTTCATCCCAACATTTTATTTTTGGATGTCTTCTTGGTCTTTTAATTCCTCTTGGAAACCAGTTGTCCAATGATGTTCATATTTTTGCGATATGTCCGGCCCACTACAATTGATATTTTTACACCTGTGGGAGGATGTCACAGACATGTTTATTGCTAAACCCATTCATTATTTGTCCTGTCTATTTGGATAATACCGAGCTTACATCTAGCCATACTTCTTTGAAATATCTGAAGCTTATAAATCATCTTCGCATTCGCGGTCCAAGTTTCAAATCTATACGTGAGCACAGTGTAACGGAGTGCTCACCACAAACACGGTGTGACAGCGAGGCCGAAGTGGGGATTTGATATTACACCAACCCACAGCAGCGTGGGTGCGCCTGGAGTGTAGATTGGTCGAGGTAGATGGGTCGGGGTAGGAGAGGTCTGGAAGGTCAGTAATATTGTCGAGGTCGGTGTTGGAGAGTAGAAAGGAATACCCGGGCGCTACCGCTAAATGTAATAGGGGAAATAGAAATGTGAGATTACAACCTTATAAAATTCATAAGGTTCCCCTCTGCTTCTTGGTCTCTTCCTGTGACTCAGACCCCAAAAGGATCTATCCAGGATCCTTAGCGGTGTAGGAATACAAAAAGAGAAAAGGGGGAGCACAGGTTGAGGGGTAAATTGGAATAACAAATTCAGTTCAGGTATGTTAGTCCCTGAAACAATTGACGTGGGGATATTAAAGTGTATAATACCATAAACACTTACACGGCCTTGTGCAAATGCTGTCGCATCAAGGTTTCTTTAGTCTTCTTTGTTCTTCTTGTATTTCTTTCCTTCTTTCTCAGTCTGTGTTCTTCTACTTCTGGCTACTTGATGTTGTATCCCCCTCGGAATACATGAGTAGATGAATATTAATAAATGGTAAATGACAATAACAGAACTTTGACTTCAAAGGTATATAAAAAGCAGAAAGGACTGCAATCACTCACACGGACATGTGTGAGTGTATTCTTGGGGGAGGTATCTTTCTCCTCTGCATACACAAAAAGTCTTTCAAATCAAAACCCTTTCTTGCATTAAATAAACAATGGGAATGGGAAGTGAAAATAATGACAAAATACTATTACTCACACGGCCAAGTGTGAGCGCACACTTGGATTGGTATCTTGATATTCCTCCTGCGAACTCCAATGTGTAATCCGGGAAATGCTAGGAAGCTCCTATCGCAGGGCAATATGGACAAAGATAAAACTCTTACACTGAGTGAAAGGCCATTGTCTTTATTACAAAATAAAACACAAAAAAAACAATAAAAAGTGCTTAAAACTATAAAGTTCTAGGCACTACAAAAGGGTATCAGCCAGTCCTTATGGAAGATAGTACAGGGCACGTGGTGCGCAGCTAACTGTGTCCACGTCCGGATAAAGTGCTGTGCCTCCGTTGTCCCACTCCGGATGGTGGCCGTGCAGGTTCAAAAGACTAAGGGGTTTCGAGCTACGCGTTTCGCCCTTTTTGGGCTTCCTCAGGCTCCGTAGATAGGAAGGATATGGCTCATAGTGGTATATATATTCGAACTGACCAATCCCCTACACCCCACAATCATCTATCATCTGGTGTGTGATTCGAGCTGCTGCAAATCCAATGAAAGCTCCCACAAGCGAGAGATACAGCTCTTCAAAATCATGCATGATTAGCCCCCTATTTCCATCATATATGATGGTTAAAAAGTTTAAAATTCTTGAAAGAAGTAACTGATCGTGACATAATAAGCTGTGTAATCAAACATATTTAAAATTAAAATCCTACCGTTCTAAACGTGTGTATTCCTAACAATTTATATATGTGATAAACAAAAATAAAGATTCTTATAGTTGCATGGCATAATGGTGAATATTGTTATTAATAATAAAACAAAATCCAATAACATGTAGTATGATTAACATAAGTAATAAATGATTATACAGAGCTAAATGTAAATAAGTGTAAACACTAATAGTTATAATAAACCATTTGTGATAAATGTGAATCAAGGTGAAAATTAGTGTTAACATAACACAGTGTTATAGTGAATACTAACTAACTTCAAAAACATTTTTATACAAAAGATCTTAAAATGCAAGTTCATGCAAATGAATTTAGTGTGATTTTTTTCATATAATGGCACTTAGAAAATAAATACATTTCATAAAAAAGTTTAAAATACAATAGCCTATGGATATTGGGTATATAATAAGAACTATATTAAAATGGTTGGTGTGATCTGGAAAAAACCCATAAAAATGAATATCAATAACACTCATGGAATAGTCGCTAAAAGTGTAACCTAAAGTGGAAACAATTCCCTTGACGCAAAGGTAACATAATCCATTACGGACATGGCATCTCTCACATCCCATGTCTTGGTAATGGGTGAGTGTTGGTGAGGTGGTGAAGCGTATCAGTAGTCAGATAAAGGCTCCCAGGTCTATATCAATATTTAGACCTTTGGGAGTCAAAGATTTTAATCTACATATCCAATACATTTCACGTTGACAGAGTCTTCAATACGTAGTTCGTACCTTAAGACCTTTGATGGTCCGCGTGTTGTAGCACATGGGCAATATACGCAAGCAGGTGATGACACATAATGTTTCTAGACATTTCAGTCTGTTCCACGAGGGAAATCCGGAAGGCCTCATTTTTAAGGGAATAGAGAGAGTGGATTCACATTGGAGGGGTGGGGACAGACTTAAAAAACTCTGTCAACATGAAACGTATTGGATATTTAAATTTACATACATACACACACACACTCTTACATCACTAACATTCAGGGAGTATTTAACACCTCAAGTCATAAATCGCATACTATGCAGGGGAGAGGAATAGATTTCAGTCACATAACATTCCAAGATGCACTGTTTTTAAGTAAAGCCCTTGCATGCTTTATTCATTATAACATCGCGGGAAATAGAGATCAGTGTATCTCGAAAACTCGCACAAATAAAAGCATTTCGTTAGCCACAGAACGGTATCGTCTATTCATTTTTGATTATAAAGCTCGGCTAGCACGGTACTGATACCTCCACACACACACACACACACACACACACACACACACACACACACACACACACACACACACACACACACACACACACACACACACACACACACACACACACACACACACACACACCTGTCTCCCTCCTGCCTTTTGCCTCCAAACTCCTTGAACGTCTTGTATTCTCTCGCTTGCTTCATTTTCTCAACACATATTCTCTCCTAGACTCTCTACAATCTGGCTTCCGCACTGCTCACTCCACGGAAACAGCCCTCACTAAAATAACGGATGACCTCCATGCTGCCAAAGACAGAGGTCATTACACTCTGTTCATATTACTTGACCTCTCTGCCATATTTGACACCGTGGACCACCCTCGTCTCCTTCACATTCTCCATACTCTTGGTATTCGTAACAAAGCTCTCTCCTGGATCTCCTCTTACCTCTCCCATCGTACTTTCAGTGTCTCTTCTGCTAACACCTCCTCCATTGATCTCTCTGTGGGGGTACGCAAGGGCTCTGTCCTGGGACCTCTTCTCTTTTCTCTGTACACACTCTCTCTAGGGGACCTAATAACATCTCTTGGGTTTAAATATCACCTCTATGCTGACGACACACAAATTTACTTTTCAATACCCGACCTTACACCTGATGTACAATCCAAAGTTTCTGAATGTCTCTCTGCTATATCATCCTGGATGGCCCTCCGCCGCCTTAAACTCAACATGGCAAAAACAGAGCTCCTCATACTTCCTCCCAAACCTGGTCCTACTACCTCCTTCCACATTACTGTTGAAAGTACGATCATTCACCCAGTAGCCCAAGCACGCTGCTTAGGGGTCACACTCGACGCATCTCTCACATTCTCCTCTCACATTCAGAACGTTTCTAAAACCTGTCGCTTTTTCCTCCGCAATATCACAAAGATACGCCAATTCCTCTTTTGCTCGACTGCTAAAACTCTGACTCAGGCCCTCATTCTCTCCCGTCTTGATTACTGTAACCTCCTGCTATCCGGTCTTCCTACCTGTGACAGGGTGAATGAACATCACCAGCCATATGCCTGGAAAACCTATGTTTAGGCTTGCAGTGCAGCAGTGACGAGGTTAAGTTGAGAAGGGCTGCTTAATTAGTCTGACCCCAGCTGCATAATCAAGGTATTAAAACCCCAGGCTGAACACACATGCAAGAAAGCTGGTGAGTAGACAGGACTGAAAGTGCTGAAGAGATTACTGCTGTAAGGTCTGTGTTGCAAAGTACATGTGTGATGAACTGTCTGTCTCCTACATACAAAGAGAAGCTGCCTTATTTTTGTTTTGTCTGCTAAAGAGAAGCTATTTTGTACTATCTGCTAAAAATAAGCTATTGTGTTTTTGTCTGCTGAAGAAGAAGCTATTTTCTTTTGTTTGCTGATGAGAAGCTATTTGTTTTTGGTGTGCTGTATGTTTTAAGGCTCAAATAAATAAGCCTTATCCAAAGAACCCACATGTGTGGTTGCATGTACCCTGCAACATATGGTGTCAAGAAGTGCCGGGATTTTGAAAGGCCCCTGCAGTTAAAGGGCCACACACACAAGAATGAGAAAAATGGAAGAATTTTTAAAAGAGTTTCTGTGCGAGCAGACCAGACAGCAGGGACAGTTAATGCAGGAGAAGGCCTGGCTACAAGCAGAGACAGATGAAAGACTATTGCAGCAGCAAACCCAGCTCCTAACCCAGCAGCAGGCAGCACAGGAGTAGCGGATGGCCAAGCTGCTGACCCAATTCCAGGGGTCTGCCAGTCCAGAACTTGCAAACAAACCCTCGGTACTCCTGAGAGAAATGGCTCCGAACGAGGATCCAGAGGCTTTTTACTGACATTTGAAAGGGTTGCCGAAGCTCAGAGCTGGGCTGCAGATCGCTGGGCCACTGCTTTGGCCCCGCTCCTTATAGGAAAAGCCCAGGCCTCATTTCAGGGCCTCCCTGCAGATCAGGCCATGGACTACCGACAAGTAAAAGCCGCCATACTGGATCGCTTAGGTGTGACCCCAGAGACCTACCGGCAGCAGTTCCGGAATATGAAGTACACCGCTAAGATGAGACCCCGGGTCCCCGCTCAGCAGTTATTGGACTTGTGTACGCGATGGATACAACCCGAGGAGTGCACTAAAGAGGCAATTCTTGAGCAGGTGGTTTTGGAACAATTTCTACAGATAATACCCCGTTCCGCACACTCGTGGGTAAAACGCCACGCTGCTGAAACCCTAGCTTTGGTGGTCCGACTCGTGGAGAACTTCCTTGGGGCTGAGGAGCAGGCGAGTGTCCTGGACCCGACGGATCCGACTCCACCAGCACTTGCGGACGCCCAAAGAGGGAGGTCGGATAACGGGGAACCTACGGCCCGTCCACGTGCAACCGCCAAGTCCAACGGAAGGAGCAGTTAGTTGTTCCAGCAAGGGCGAAGTCCAAATGCTGGTCCCCACTAAGACCCTCATCTACTTCCTGATGTCGGCTCGTCGAAAATGAGAGGATCTTCCGAGGACGTTGCCCACAGGACCCACCGGGTGCCTGGTCTCCAGTGTCCGGTCCAGCAGAGCGCTATCCACGGCCCCCTCCTACGAGGGAACCCTCTCCATGTTCCGCCTGCGGAGAGCAAGGCTACTGGCATGTGGAATGTCCACGGATGGATTGTTCATTCGGCAGGACCGTCGCCTCGGCCTTTATGGGAGAGGACTACAGGCCCTGGCTACTTCCAGCCCAGGTTGGGGGAAAAACCGTCCAGGCCCTTGTAGATTTGGGCTCTGGGAAAACTCTGGTCTTCCAGGGACTGCTGTTACCGCCTAATGTGTGTTCTTTTGACTCTCCATGGAGCATAGAATGTATACACGGCGATGTAAGACAGTATCCGACGGCCAAAATCCGGCTACAGGTAAAGGGTCAGGAGGCCTACCTCGAAGTAGGAGTCGCTCCTTGGCTACCTGCCCCGTTGTGCTTGGCCGGGACTGGCCTTTCTTTTCAGACCTAATGGCCCCAGTCTCTCACGAGGAGCCTTATTCTGTGGCTCAGGAGAACCCTGGCAAACTGTTCCCCTTCTCGGCAGACCTTTTCCCCAGCCGACACCGGGTTCCAAAGACTCGGAAGCAAAGATGCTCCGACAAACAGGACTGGTTGCAGAAATATGGGTCTCAAGGTGACCATTCTAGTAGCCAGAGGTCACAAGTGATGGCTGGGGATGGCCAGAGGGAGGGGGATATGGGCCCTGGAGATTTACCAGACCTATACCTCCCTGACTTTCGCCAGAGGCAAAGGGAAGACCCAGTCCTTGCTAGACAGTATTACAAGGTGGTAAAAAGCCCGGACTTCAACAGGCCTTTTGTAGTGCAAACCGATGCATCAGAGATAGGGCTAGGGGAAGTGTTGTCACAACAGTTTGAGGGAGTGGAACATCCGAGCCTTTTTCTGAGTAGGAAATTGTTCCAGAGGGAAAAAAAACTACTCAGTGATTGAGAAGGAGTGCCTCGCAGTAAAGTGGGCAATCGAGGATTTGAGGCATTACCTGGAAGGAGTCCATTTTACTCTGGTGACGGACCATGCTCCATTAAAGTGGTTAAATAGCATGAAGGACTCCAATGCTAGATTGATCAGGTGGTATATGGCCCTCCAACCCTTCTCATTTGAGATTCAGCACAGGCCTGGAAAAGAAAATGCAAATGCTGACTTCTTTTCTAGAGAAGGGGTGGAGGATCGGGCTTCAGCCGTACGTGGTCCCAGCCACACACTAACAGGGGAGGAATGTGACTGGGTGAATGAACGTCACCAGCCATATGCCTGGAAAACCTATGTTTAGGCTTGCATTGCAGCAGTGACGAGGTTAAGTTGAGAAGGGCTGCTTAATTAGTCTGACCCCAGCTGCATAATCAAGGTGTTAAAACCCCAGGCTGAACACACATGCAAGAGAGCTGGTGAGTAGACAGGACTGAAAGTGCTGAAGAGATTACTGCTGTAAGGTCTGTGTTGCAAAGTACATGTGTGATGAACTGTCTGTCTCCTGCATTCAAAGAGAAGCTGCCTTATTTTTGTTTTGTCTGCTAAAGAGAAGCTATTTTGTTCTGTCTGCTAAAAAGAAGCTATTTGTTTTTGGTGTGCTGTATGTTTTAAGGCTTAAATAAATAAGCCTTATCCAAAGAACCAGCGTGTGAGGTTGCATGTACCCTTCAACACTGCCTCTCACCTGTGTCCCCTACAATCTATCCTAAACGCTGCTGCCAGAATCACTCTACTCTTTCCTAAATCTGTCTCTGCGTCTCCCCTTCTGAAATCCCTCTCCTGGCTTCCGATCAAATCCCGTATCACACACTCAATTCTCCTCCTAACTTTTAAAGCTTTACACTCCGGCCCTAATTTCTCATTATGTACCATCACGACTCTTGCGTTCCTCTCAAGGATGTCTTCTTTCTACCCACTTTGTATCTAAAGCCCTCTCCTGCCTTAAACCTTTCTCACTTACTGCCCCGCACCTCTGTAATGCCCTTCCTCTCAATACCCAACTAGCACCCGCTCTATCCACCTTTAAGACCCACCTTAAGACACCCTTGCTTAAAGAAGCATATGAATAGCACTGTGGATAATACTGGAGACATGATACATATAGCTTGGCCCCCTGCAGACGCACTTACCAGAATTCCCTCCTACTGTCTCTGTACGTTCTCCATACCTACCAATTAGATTGTAGTCTCTTCGGAGCAGGGACTCCTTTTCCTTAATGTTACTTTTATGTCTGATGCACTTATTCCCATGATCTGTTATTTATGTTATCTGTTATTTATTTGATTACCACGTGTATTACTGCTGTGAAGCGCTATGTACATTAATGGTGCTATATAAATAAAGACATACAATACAATACAATACAATATATATATATATATATATATATATATATATATATAGGCCAACAAGAAAGTCTCTTATCTGTTCTTGTAGCTTTAAGGGAAGGCCTCTCTGCTCTCCTGGGTCTGCACCCTTGTGTACTATGGAAATGTCTGTGTCCAGGTATAGAGGTCGTGTCGTCCTTGTCTTGCTGTTAGCATACAGTCCTTCTGTGTGCATCAAGACATCTTTTCCTTTGGTCATTCCAGTTGTGGGCTAAGGAAATCTCCTTCCTGTTTCTTAGATCAGGCTTTTTCTAACAGTCCTAATCAGCCAGTTGGAGTCTGGTTGATTGCCTGTGCAATTAACCAGCACACTGCTGGATTTAGAGACAGTTTTTCTCAACAGTGATAAGTCCCTGTTACAAGCACTTTCTTTTTTATAGCTACTTTTATAAAGGGGACCTTTTTGCGTTCCCATGTGGTAGTCTTTGCTCTGTATCAAACCCAGGATTAATTTTAGGATACAACTCTGGGAATACACCAAGGTGTTCAATAAAAACTTTATCTCAGTTCTCATAAAAGAATTGCGCCTTTTATCAGATCTTTGTGGTCTATATAATTAAAATATGTTCCAAGTAATGCATATGTAGTCAAGAGCCTCTTACCTCCTGGTCTGCGGGAGGCGGCTAGGGGGATAGCAGGTCGCCGGAGCTCCACGACGGCTCCATCAGCAGGGCGCCGTCATCTTCAAAGTCGCGCATGCGTGATAGACGTCCCGCGCATGCGCAGTGTAACCGAGTGGCGACGGACATTGTTGGGCTCCGCAAGGAGGGACTACAAGTCCCAGCAGCCTCTAGGGCTGCTACCACATGGACAGCAGGAGCCAATAGGGCTCATAGGATCTCGACCTGCGATTAATACTTTTGGCGCACTCAGCAGGGACCACGCCAGTCGGAGCAGGGATGCAGAGGGGTAAGGTAGTGTCTGGGTGCAGGTGGCTCCCAGACTAGGCCAGATACCCCCTTTAGGCCCCAGCTAGGCCCCGACTCACACCAGATTGTGGCTGCTACAGGGAAAGCCAATAGCTTGGTACATTTCCCCAGTAGCTGCCTATAGTTAGAGTATAGCAACGGTGATACGACACATGGTGATTGTGGCCTGTGGTCTGGGACCAGACCCCCTACATTTATAGACTCTCAAAGGTGAGACCCTCCAGCGGGAGTTCACCCCACATAGAGGTGGACGACGATGTCGCAGGATCAGCGGATCCCCGTTTGTCATTCGGCTGTACCCAGTGCTGGAGCACCTGGGCAGGTACCACACCAAGTGCACCAACGGTTCATGGGATAGCGCTATTCCACACACTTTCGAGTGGGCCCTGATATTGGGGAAGGACATCAGGGTATTGGTGCCTAGCGCCCAATGTATTTTGCGGACACTCCTCTTGTGTACTAGGGTTGTGTGTGTGGGCTATATACTGTGGGGTACAGGTTGATTATCCTATGTCAGTAAAACCAGTTACAATATGCCCTGTGTTTGATTATTATTGGTATTGTTCCTGTGAGGGGCTTATCCTACTACTTTGGGATCCCTCTCAGGTGGAGGCGCTGCACCAAGGCGAATGAGAGATCACCCCAGGCTCCCAGTAGCAGAGGCTCAGGCCTTCTAGAAGCCAAACAGGTAACCTCAGTACTGGTAGTTCCTTTAGTGATGGGGAAAAGGGACTACACATATATGTTGTTGCACAATCAACATTCCAATCACACTGCGAACACACACAAACAAAATTACATAATTTTAAACACGCTGCAGATAAAATGTAACTGAAACTGTTCCTTGTTTAAATTTCTGATTGCGTGCAGTCATTAACTGAGACTATTCTCTGAAATAAGGGATTTCTGCAATATTGCCCAGAGCACCTATACTTCAATACAAATGTCATCATCTTTCTCATATAACCTGTCACTTGAACTGTGGCCTATTATGTCAGCATAATTGCACTGAGATGGTTATGAGTCATCTGGCACTTTACAGATTTTCAGACAGCTAATAACTTTTCTCTCAGAAATTTGATTGGGCTAAAAGTTGGCAGTTTTGCTTGGGTCTTTCAGTATAATATTTTGATGAAACCCAGATCAGTAGATTTTGATAAAGAATCCAATGTGGCAAAGTGTTAAAAGAAAAATACTTCCTCTTGCAAAAAAGACCAGCTGAATATTATTATTTATAAAATGTTTTACCAGGAAGTAATAGATTGAGAGTTACCTCTCGTTTTCAAGTATGTCCTGGGCATAGTTAATATGACAAATAATACATGGTTACAGATACAGTTACATAAATGAACAGGGTATACATTATATACAGTACAATACATTGCATGCACAGTTAGAGAAGATGTATAATATAGGCTTATGTAACAGTTACAGACCAGATTAAAATGTGTGACAGCCTTAGTTTTGAAAGAACTTAAACTGGTGGTGGATGTGAGAGTCTCCGGTAGGTTGTTCCAGTTTTGGGGTGCACAGTAAGAGAAGGAGGAGCGGCCGGATACTTTATTGAGCCTTGGGACCATGAACAGTCTTTTGGAGTCAGATCTCAGATGATAAGTATATAGGAATATATTTCCCTTAACATTTTTCAAAAACAAATCGTTTCTTGCAGAACAGCCTTCTAACGGCCTTCTAACAGCAACCTTAAAACGTCAAGATATTTAACCCAAAAATCAGGTTTTGCTCATGTGCAAAATAGTCCATTGTGCTCTGCAGTGAATATTTTGAATTTATGTGCAAGTGGTTTCTTAATATAAATGCATATGATAGACAAGTCTCTTATACACCAATAACATGCATGATTTTCCTGCAGCCTCCATAGAGCTCCTAAACGTAATCTGTTCCTCCCTCTTTAAAATGCTATCCGTGGCCATGGATTTTTTTTTAGGAAATGTTATTATGCATTAGTAACAAGTAACAAGCACCTCTGGTGCATTGCAGCAAGACACACACAAAGCGCCAGCGGGAGCTGCCACCATTGTAAATGTATTACATGCATGTGTAAAAAGTAGCGGGGCAAATGTGCTATTGCACTTGCTGGCACACACCAGAGAGTGCAATAATGCCTGCTACATCTGTACGAGGGTAGTGGAGGCAGGAAGGGCCGCTTCCCACACAGCCCCTCCAATGCATCAATATGTCCGCCTTCCCTGTTTGTATTCAATGTTTTAGCATGTTGCTATTTCAATTCATTAATATATATATATATATATATATATACACAAATGTAAATACAACTGTATGCTCATCTGCATGTCTTAGGCAGGTCTGCAACCCCGCCTTTCCCCATTATCACCCAGCACACAGCACTTCCACTGCAGCAAGGGATTCTGGGAAATGACATGCAAATGAGCACACAGTGCCACTTTTTGCTTCAAAAACCATTTTAACATGGTTCCCTATAGGCTTAAGCTTGCTGCATGGTCACAGCTTTGAGCACAGATCTCTTGTACTGTATATGAAGGGGGAAATATTATATGCCATGTTGGGTATTCTTGTTATGGATTATTATCCCAGCTGTCAGCGCAGGTTGGCCTGCCAGGCTAGGAGAGCTCAAGAGATGTAAGGGAATACCGGGATAAGATTGAACCCTCATTGGGGCTGCTGGAAGGATTCTGGTATCCCATATACTGTATGGGTAGCAGCGAGAGTCACGAGCCACCGCAATGATATTGAGCTCTGAACTACCTGTACTGTCAGGCTGCCTGGCTGGGGGTGTGGAAAGTTTGGAAATTGAAGATTTCAATAAAGCTGTGGCCTTGTTCCCCATGTAAAGTGCCTGTCATATTCTTTTTGGGTGGGGAATAGTGGACTGTTAACATGCCATGATCATTAAGAACAAAATAAATAAGGAAACATTGTGCCTGAAATTCCAATTTGTCCATCAACTCCATCCATTCTGTTTATCACAGATTTATTTAATAGAATCCGGTACTTTTTGGAATTTATAGCACTACAAATATCTTTCATGATTCAAGAACAATCTCTGTGATAAGCTTTAATATAGGCTGTAATTAAAGGATTATATTTTTTTCTTTATTTGTAAATTGATGTAATCTGAGGTGTACTTGTAACATTCCATTACTGTAGCTTTTATGATTTTGGTATAGCCATACAATACACTGCCATAGTTTGTCTACTAGAACAAAGATAACCCCTTTTGCAATTAGTATACAGTATAGATTATCTCCAGAACAAACTTTTACTAAAATATTGATCTGGACATACAGTATATATAAGGAAACAGCATGCAGATCTAACATTTGAACAGCAGATCTTGGGCAATGAAGCAAAACAAATCAACCCTTAATTTTCTTCCAACAAACTGGATTAGTTTACATACACAGATGTTTTGTTCCAATATTTTAGACTTCATTAGCAGAAAAAGAACATACTTTATAGATGTATTAAAAGGATCTACAATGCAATGCACTTTACTGGCACTTATTCAATCTTAGAGGCTTACCATTTTTCGTTATAGCAAATGTAGACTGAATGTTTTTTTTTCTTAATACATTTTTTTTTGTCCCACATATGATCAATTTTGTTCAAACATTACAACAATGTAAGGTGGTTAGTCACATTCAAAATAATATGAAAGGACATTTTTATTTACAATTTATGAACATACTCAAGGCCCGGTCGACAAAGCATTGCCATAATAAATAGAATGGATGCTTAAATGGTGAACTACTTATATCTTTGATTGTATTGACAACATTTTATAACAGACTTTTCAGTGGTTCCGTTTTATCGAATCTAGATAAAGAAGTTTATTGGTTTGATAAACATGGGGCTCGATTTCAATGTTGGACGTCATCACAAAAATAGCAGTGGCAGTAATTTTAGTACTTTGCCATCACTATTGCTGGAATTGGGAGCCAATTTAGAGTTAGAGGCTACAGCGTTGTTAGCAGCTGGTCTTAAAATATGATAATGAGGTCTTAGATTAGCACCATTTGCTATGTGTCATTTTAACGCCTTTCTTAAGCATACACTTGATAATAATAATGTCAGCATAACGCATGAGCTAATTTGCATCAGCACATGCCCTTAACAATGGGACTGACCTCAGTCTGCAACAACTGAGTACAAGAGAAGGTAAGGCACTCTTTGATAAAGCTCGGTTAGCCGTGCGAAACACGTAAGAGTGAGTCTATGTTGCTTTTTATGCCATTAAAGCATTTGCAGTGATTTGAGTGGTCCCGGTCTGTTATCTTCCTCATTGGGCAGATGCTCCGCCTTACCTTCTCTTGTATCCTGTTACCCGCTCCGGTAGGAGCACGCCGATGCTGCCAGACGTCCCCTCGCAGCAAACAGTGAGTTTTTCCTCGAGGATTTATGTTGGTTACTCATACAAGATCTACCTCGATCAAGGGGCTATTGGGTATGGCCAGACCACTGTGATTCTTTATGACTGAGTGTCTACGGGGGACATCAGGAACTGGCAGCTATAGTGATCGAGGATTTTTTTCTTATTTGGTTTAATACAGCTACACAATACCGGTATCCTCCGAGTAGCGCCACTAGGGGGCGTGTGGCTCCCTTCTCTTCTACAATTCTCTGCAACAACTGAGTGTAGCAGAAGGAAGCTCTGCAGTCAGTGGTTTGATCATTAAAGAGATAGCTGTTCTAATATATATTTTAGGCTTTATATCAGCCTGAATAGGCTCCAAAATTGAATTTATTGTGCGTTGTTAGTCGATATCCATGGAGTATCTTATTATCAGGCATGCCAATTACATTAACTCCAGGGTTTTGGTCTATTTGGAAGAATAGCAGGCATTTGCAGGTAGCGTCTGCGTATCGGTAGAGCAGCAATTGCAGCCATTGCTACAGACATTGTATGTTATACTGTAAGTGCTGGGTTCTTATATTGTAGTCTGATTAGCACCTGGACCCAAGCACAGTGTAGAAATAAAAAAGGGGAACTGTACAAGGGAGAGCAAAGAGAAGGGACAAGGGAGGGGAAAAAAGGGAAGGGAGTGAGGACAAATTACATTTGATAAGGGGGCAATATTCTGGGGATTGAGCCCCTTCTGGCCCGTTCCCACAGATCAAGAAGTCCATGGTACATCCCTTAATGCCCTCAAGTAAGACCTCCTTCTATACAAACAGACATTAAAGCTGTCCAAGCAATAACTGGAAACTCTCGCTAGTAAGTAAGGAATCAGGCAAGGTAATAGAAGTTCCAAAGAAGGCCTGAAACTTCAGTAACAGGAATCCTCAGTACAGGGGGTAACATCACGTGAGGCAGGAAAAGGATAGTTCTAACATGAATCGCGAAAAATCAATGTGTTCTGTAGGGAAGAACGCATTGATTTCGGTGATGTCTTTTAGTATAAAGGGAGGTCTTACTTGAGGGCTTTAAGAGAATTACCACAGAGTTTTTGATCTCTGGGAACGGGCTAGAAGAAGGGGCTCACTCACCGAAACGTTGCCCCACTTATATTTTATTTGTCCTCTCTCCCTTCCCTTCCATTTTTCCCCCTCCCTCGTCACTTCTCCTTTTTCTCCCTTGTACAGTTCCCCTTTTTTATTTGTGTACTCTGCTTGTACCTGTCCATGATCGGACTTGCATCTGTTTTCATTATGCTAATTGTGTACATGCATTGTGCCTACACTGATCAATTACCTATTTATTGAATTATCTATCAATTTTCTATGATTAAAAACTCATTTGCATGTACATATTGAGTGTTGGGAACCCAGTTGGGTTTTGTGCGGGTAATTTTGAGGGTCTTAGGGTCCCTCTTCTGTTCCCATTGCACCACCACCTTTCCTTATATATTTTCACATTGAGTGCTCTCTATACTTTTTGTATAGTATTGTCTCAGTTTAGGAATAATGTAACTGGAGGTGTGATGCAGTGAGTAAGTTAATAACAAATTATTCAACTTGTACATGATTTATTCTTTGTCATAGACACAAACACAATCACTTTGCTCAGGAGGGACAGTGAAAAAAGATGCTCACGACTCACCTCAGGAACATTTAATTAAATTAGCTCTTAAATGTTTTAAATAATATCTTCCGTTTTGCTTTTTTTCTAGTAATAGAATTACAAAAAGTTGTGTGACACGCTCTCATCTCACCATTTTAATGTATTTAATGTACGTTCAATGTGTTCTCAAAAGTTTATTAGAAATCTTGGTACTATAAAATCCAATTACTGTATTTGTTTTACTCAAAAGTTTAGTTTCATTTTAAGTAGACATCATTAAATTAGCAACTTTAGAAAAAAAAAAATTTGACCCATATTTTTCTGTAGGATTCACTTTTACCATTTCATGTTCATTGGCACATTATATTGTTAATTCTTTAGATCTTTCATATATAATTTGATGTTCTTCTATAGCATTTTTGTTTTGTTATGGTATTGTGATCAACATTTTCAAAACTATTTTCACTCCAGAGATTTGCATGTTAAACTGTGTGAGGGATTTACTGAGGTACAGTATTTGTATTAAACTGGGCATGGCCTACTGACTCAGCTGGCAGAGGCCCACTAAAAAAGTGGGGGGAAGGAACTCAATAATGGACTTTTTCTGGTCACATCTTTATCCTTCGAAGGAGACTTTCAAAGAGAGACCCCCTCACCAGAACTGTACTCCTCATTGCAGGAGACTAGAATGACAAATTGGAAGTGGTTAACTGCTCCAAAAGAGGATTACAACTTAAAAGACTGCCTTCTCTGTCTTCATTTTACACTTCTGAACTCTGCGATCACACATCCACAGTATTCTGAATTGCAGCTATTGCAGGACACTTTCAGATTGTGCTAATTTGATTATCATAAGAAAGAGACACAAAATAGCACAATTTTAACACTTTGTTTAAAAATTTTATGGACATGCGGGCTTACTTTTGCACTGAAACAACTTAATGCTGTATTCAAATCAGTTTTAGAGAGTTGTCTATAACATCTTATTTAATAATATGGCTATATAATGGAGAGGGAAAAAAAATGAGTGGCTGTTCACCAACCACTGCTATCCATAGGATGGGGACAAACACAAAACAACTACTTATTTAAAATATTTTGGGGACAAGTCAATACGGACGATCAGAACTTGTTTCCATGTTAAATGCCCTTCAAGTCAATAGCAGTTAAAGCAGCAATTCCCACAGAAGCCTCTATCAGTGGAACTCATATAATGTTAGCTTCTGGTCCCATGAGCATGTCCTGTTAAAAAAAACATTTTTTACGTTTAAGAAAAACATAATTTTTACATCTCTAGTGTCTAAGGTTACCATGGTTACCTTTAAACAAACTGGGCTCTGGGGAGAGTTCCATTTTATCTTTCCAGATACTTAATAATTCAAACACGTATATCTCCTTTTTACCTGGATCATAATATTGAGCAAAACAAGATAAGTGAAATAAATTGTGATTTATTCGCATGAAAAGGCAAACACACAGTGAAACACAAAATTCATGAGAAAGACACACTTAATGGGTGTCTGGGCTACACAACCAGACTTTCCTAGTTTAAATGAACGAAAAAACAAAGTTTATAGTTGACCGGGAATCAGCCAGGAGCATGCACAAGCTTGCCATTGCTGCCATTTGGTATTCAGAAGCCACCTGCTGGTTTAGGCTCGTCACAGTCTGGGAAAGCAAATGATAGTCCCGAGGACTTCCATTCATCCCAGGACATAGGTACTCAAGCCTAAACCTCCTGCCCAAATGTTCTTCAGACCTCTGGCATACTCTGTGGCTTTCATGTCCGATGTCTGAGTAGACACGCTGGCACCAAGCTGGTAGCCCAGTGACTCACCCAGAACATTGGTCCGGAAAGACCCAACTCAAGCATATATGTATTTTAAACACACTGTTCAATAAAATATACATTTTATACTTTCCTAAGTCTTCTGGTTATGGGGAATAGAATAAGAAGTTGCACTTTATTTCTTACTAGCCATATTCCCCACACACTATAACTAGACAGCCTTTAAAACTCCTCACAACCTTATATATGATTGGAGCACCCCCAGAACCCCTATACCTGGTTCTGGGTGACCTGGGCATTAACTGGGCATCCCCCTTAACCTAGGGACCCCTTGACCATTCCAGGGATACCTCACATCCCTATGCCCCATTTACCTTTCTGGTCTGTGCTGAAGCATGGAATCCTAGAGGTGGGTAGCGCAAGCGTTTTCAAGGGGAGATTTTGCCGGAGCAATGTGCCTATATGTATCCGGGAATCTGACCTGATTCCCATGTACATGTTTGGGGTATCCAGCAACTCTGGAGCCCGAATAGCTAGGCACATTCTGAAAACACTCGCCATAAAACCCCCCTTGAAACTCATAGCCCTTGATCTCTGCTTGCTGGCCCTCCTGCAAAGGTAAAAACACATAAATTTTTTATTGTAGCGTAATTATTCACCATGCATATACACTCACTGGGCTCAAGAGCTGACACTCCTGAACCCCAAAACATGGATCAGAGGTAACCAAACAGGCTTACCCTTTATTAGTGAGTCTGGTTGCCCCCTCACTGTCACACTCCAGAACAGAGCATTGGATTAAATAAATAAAAAAGATTTGGAAATAGACAACGTGGGCTCGAGCTCCAGTATCCAGTATTGCAGCTTAGTGAATTCTGGCCTTTGACCACTGGATCGCTCTGTGTTTATCTCTGGAAAGAGCTTCACAAATATAGTGTGGGCCAAAATGTATAGTAGATAAACGGCTACAATGGGGGGAAGGGGGTTCAGAATGCTCTCTTAAAAGGATATTGGAGCTTGATCTGCATTAATTGCCCTTCAAGGTCAATGGTTTTTAAGGTTGCTTGCGATCTTATCAGCTTCATGACCCCCCCCCCCAATGTTTCTATTGTATAATTTTAGACTTTCTACACTATACCTGCAACAACATGTTACAATTCACAGTAGAGGGAGACCTTACTATAATATGTGGTCTGGATTAGAGATGGGCGAACCAGTCTAAATCCGTTTCCCAATTTTTCTAAATTTTCCATTCAAAATCTATTCTGTGGTGTAAAATTCTCTGACGGATTGTTACAGTTTCAATCCGCGTAGATGAATCCAAAACCGCCATTAGATTGAATCCGCTGGTAGATTTTAATAATACATCCGGGGATTCCACAATCCGCTGACGGATTTTAAGAAACCAATTAGCGGATTCTATAATCCGTGTGCGGATTGTTGAATTCATAGATGGGATTCTTAAAATCTGTCAATGGATTGTAGAATCTGCAGATGGATTGTTGATATAAAAAATAAAATCTACAAAAAGGTGAATAACCATTTTTGAGACTGATCCGCAGAAATCTGCAGACCAAAGGAACCGGCCCATCCGAGGCGGATCCAAATCCTAGTCAGGATTACATATGTGAACGATTCATTAGATTACAATGTCCTGTTTAACCACACTGTAGAATTATTGTAGGATATACAAACTCACTTAAAATTTTGCACAGGGCAATTGCATCATTGAGAATTTGAAGTTAGTTGTGTACATTTAGGTGTCCACATTATGTTAGCATTATAAATAACACTGGTTATGTTAAATATTTGTTTACCGGTAAAATAAATTATGAGATGATACACTGTTTCGGTAAATATCTTTTAATAGGGTATTTACAGTATTAGTGGGTAAGATTGATCTTTGATATGTCACAAAGATCAGGATGCATGTAGGATTCTTTTATTTTTTGTATTCCTTGTATTATTAGTTTGCCCATTGCATTGTTGTGTGAATTATTCGTTAGTATGAAAAAGGCCGAATTGAATGCCTTTCTATGGGTGATTATTTCTATAAAGAAATAATGGGGGGAAAAATAATGTATATATATATATATATATATATATATATATATATATATATATATATATACACATTGCATAGCCAGTTAACCAACCCCACACTGATGAGACCCATTAAGGTCGAAACGGCTGTCTGTGGGTGGGTTTTCTGTCTATGCATCTTAACCTTGGCTGTGCTCAAAGCTGTGACCATGCAGCAAGCTTAAGCCAATAGGGAACCATGTTAAAAATGGTTTTGAAGCAAAAGGTGACACTGTGTGTCCATTTGCATGTCATTTCCCAGAATCCCTTGCTGCAGTGGAAGTGCTGTGTGCTGGGTGATAATGGTGAAAGGCGGGGTTGCAGACCTGTCTAAGACATGCAAATGAGCATACAGTAATATTTCCATTATATATATACTTAGTTAAATTATGGTAAGTAAAAAAGTGACAAAAACCCTCCACAGCAAAGAATATAGCAAATGGAAATATAACTGTATGCTTATTTGCATGTCTTAGGCAGGTCTGCAACCCCGCCTTTCGCCATTATCACCCAGCACTTCCACTGCAGCAAGGGATTCTGGGAAATGACATGCAAAGGCGGGGTTTCAGACCTGCCTAAGACATGCAAATAATCATACAGTTATATTTCCATTGCGGACGAAACGCATAGGGCTGACGTCATTAGACTCTCGCGGTGCTTCCGCAATACTACTTGAGAGACTTTCACTGAACTTTTGGGTGCCTGGTTATTGCCTGCCGTGTGGCGAAGGTCCCCATTGTGGATCATGGTCCGTGCTATACCAGGGAGCACAGGCTTCAAATCGTGTATCTGTTTATACTTTGCCGTTGGGAGGGTGACCCCGCTGTGGATCCTGGGATGTGCTAGTATCAGCAAGCACAAGCTCAATTTGTGTGAGAGACGCTATCTGCCTAGTGTGGTCAGAGTGAGTTGGGTCTGCCCCTTTATCCATCACCGGCTGTTAAACTCAGGCTCCCAAAGATACCTTTATGTGAACATTTATTTTATATTTCTTGTAAGTGTGCATTGCCCTTAATTTCTACCTCAATAAATTTAACATCTTCCTTACTGTGAAGATAATGCACTAGGGGGTGTGCTTTTTCTTTTTTCTCATTTCAGTTTGTAGAAGTGATTCTTCCTTTGGACTCGGCTGCCCCCCGTTATAACTTTTTGGCTAGAAGGTTCTCCCCTTCTTGAAGATTGGATCAAGTATATTCATGGACTAGTTGGTTTGCATATTTGGCCAATTAATTCAGTATTGTATTTTTATTACTTGGTCTTATTTGAAGTTTGAGGACGTTTTTGTTTATGTTACTTGCGCTGTTGTGTTGTGTTTTAATATATATATACTATTTATTTACAGTAAATATGAGCTGTTGCACAGGTTCAGATAAAAATAGCCTTTTCCTTTGGAAATGGCACATTGCATAAAGAGTTAATTTTCATTATATATCTAAATTAATATTCATTCTGTTTATATGCTTCCTTGCTTGCGTATAATATTTAAAATGTTTGCAACTGAAATAAATAGATTATCGTATTTCATATTAGCTTTTGAAGAATAAAATGATAATATATTCAATTCAGTTGCAAGATTTCTCCCAATTTTTATAGACTGTTACAGTATGTGTTGAAAATTATGCATTATGAATTATGAATTATGAATTATGTATTAAATCATTACATTTGCTCTGAAAAATGTAAAATTTGTGACTGTTTTGCTGGAAGCAGGTAGAAGTAAAACAATAAATGCAAAAATATTTACACATTCAAACAACTATAAAGCAGCTATAAGCTCGAGGGTACTATGTGAATATAAAACTGCCCATAGTGTGTAAAGAAAACAAGGGAGTAGCAGCATACCTGTAAGGTGTCCCATCTGACTTTTTCCGAATGCCACGCGCTTCGCCGCGTTCATGCGGTGTTCGTACCGTATTCATGTCGCAATCATGCCGGCGTCCAATGCGCTTGATCTGTTTAATGAGAATGTTTCGGATTTAATTGGTTGCAATTCTTCACGTATCCACCAGGTGGCAGATATTCATGAATTGTAATGTGCATATTTAATATGGTCAGCAATTTGTTCAGCAGATGATAAGATGGTCACAGTTGGTCAAATTTATCAATATTTTATCGAAAATTATGACTTTTACAGATTTTCACCAGATGCTCTGGGGTGGAAGCGCGCGATAAGGAAAAAGTTATGTATCGATCCGCGTTTTTTTTCGTATTGCTCCTGCACTCGGAGTTCCAGGAGGAGGGTATTGGTGTGTTGCCCCTGAATTTTCCAGTACCTTTGTAAAACCAACTAGGAATCGTAAGTCCCAGGCAAGTAATACGCCAGCGCCAGCACCGGCTTCCAGTAACGGCCCGACCGTCTGTGAAAATCTGCTGACCAGCAACCCTTGCTATCAGCCCCCGCCTGGATACCTACAGCCTGAGCAGGATTTCACGTGCAGATACCAGCAAGCTTGCATGTACCAAAGCGATTTCCAGCTTCATCAGCTGGCAACTACAGGTCTAGCAGGCCTGCTGTCACCTGTTAACTACGTGTATAATCAAGACTACGGGACTGGCAGTGGCTCGGCGCCAACTGATTGGCAAAGTCTATGGTGAGTACGGCTGCCGTATTTTATTATTTTCTGAAATATCAATATCAATGCACAGTAAAGCGATTCTCCTGTAATCATTCTCTTAGCTTATGGTTATTTACTGTAGTTCTTTTAGTAGTCACAATTCGCAAAACTTTAGTCCAGCAATATCATTGGCTGAGCAGCTTCTACAGTAGATTGGTGGACAGCTAGGCGCATGCGCATTGGAACCTTGTTGAAACGCATACTGTATGCGTCTCATCACATCTAGGCGCATGCGTATATGTGAACAAGAGACGCCCCCGAGAAAATAATGGTTGGGACTGACCGAGGGGACTGCGGGGACTGACTGTGGGAACTTCTTTAGGGGACTGACAACTAAACTAACCATTACAGTATTTACAGTATTTATTTTTCTTCCTCAGAAAAAGAAGCTTTGTCAGGCTGAGAACGGCAAATGGAGGGATTTCGATAGATAATATCGCTTTTTGTAACGATGCTTGCACACTGCTGAATCTGAATCAGTGCCATTTTTATTGATTATGATAGAATAACTGAGCTTTATTAGATACTTTTTACATACTGTACTGTATCATAAACCCCAAAAATAAAAAGTATGCATTTATTCTGTACATGTACAGTATTACAGTACAGTACTGTATGTGTGTTCTACTCTAATAATAATACAAATACGGAAAATGCGTTTTAATACTGTTTTGATGTACTGTAATGCGCAGTAAGTAAAAAAACAGTATATTTTAAAAAAGCAGCAATTTATTTTATTGGTATGTGCAGTAAGTACAAATACGTTAATGGTGTCCAATACAGTAAAAACATTGATAGTATGAATACAATCTACAACAATCAACATTATATTTATTGGTGGAGTACTGTGAGTTAAAAAACATTAATGGTGTACTGCAATTAAAAACATACAGGTATATTTAAAAAAAACATTAGAATACAATTTTAAACAATGAACAAGTCAGAAATGAGTCAACATTTTAACAGAAAAGCAATCACGAAGGGAATTCGATCCCCAGCAGATTGTCCTTCCAGGGGCGATGCCTTGTATGCCGCAAAATGCCATTAATGAAGTCTCGCACGATTTTCATTAAAGGATCGGTAATTGAAAAATAGCGCCGCAATTCCTCCACAATAGTCTTTCTCAAATTTTGAGGAAGAGCCTTTTTCTCGCGATTCCCTTTGTAGTTCACATTGTGGGCCCACCCTCTTAGTACAACGAGTATGGCACGTGGTGCTTGAAAATTAACAAGGCATGCCTCTGGGGTATACGAGCACTTGCAAACCTATACTTCTCCCTGAGTGGCTGGGACAGCTCGCGCAGGATGATGTCAGGCACCGTCTCAATGCAAGCGTATGTGGGTTGGATTCTGGGAGCTGGTGTTCTTCTGGGAGCGGGGGTGTGCTTGTGGCGGCGGGCAAGGGTAGGTTGTCTGGGAGGATGCTTTCCTCCTGTCTTGGTCTCCTTGTCAGTGTTGCCTCCTGGCGTGGTCTTGACGGGGTTGTCATGTCATCCTTGTCATCGGCATACATGAACACATATTCTTCTGATGGAGGGGGTGCACTTGGTGATGGAAGGTTGAAGGTCCCATTCATCCCATCCATGCCACCCTCCTGCTCCGGCGTCCGAGGTACAGGGGCATGAACTCCGAGCAAATGATGTATCCAAGCTATGTCAGTCTCTATCTTCTGCATCCGTTGATCCATCTTCTCCATCCATTGATCCATCTTCTCCATCCGTTGATCCATCTTCTCCATCCGTTGATCCATCTTCACCATCCGTTGATCCATATTTAGCATGGTCTCTAAAAGAAAATCTGTCTTTCCAGCATAGAGTTCCCAGGGATATCGACACGTAACCCATTCAGCATGCGGTCTAACGAGCTGGATCTTGTGCATGGGACATCATGTGGACATCTGCGTGGATGGGTGCATAAGAGGATGAGATGGGGGTTCCCTGGAGATAAGCGGCAGCATCGTTGAGGAGTGATGGAGGAGGTGTCCTGTTGATTTCCGGGAGAGAAGCGACAGAGTCGTCGAAGAGTGATGGAGAAGGTGTCCTCTGGGTTTCCGGGAGAGAAGCGGCAGTGAGGAGTGATGGAGAAGGTGTCCTCTGGGTTTCCAGGAAAGAAGCGGCAGCGGCGGTGAGGAGTGATGGAGAAGGTGTCCTCTGGGTTTCCAAGAGAGAAGCGGTAGCGGCGGCGCGGGCTGATGCAGAAGGTGACCATTTGTTTTGCTTTGAGTGTACATCACCGAATTTCTTCTTGACATAATAAGAATTCTTTAAAGCCTTGGAGTTGTCAGAAGGTTTTCTTTATTAGCCTTAGTCTTTCGCTTTTGCCTTGGCTTGGAAACGGCTGCCGCCTTTCGCTTTTTCTGCATGACAGGCACGGCAGAGGCGAGTGGGTTCCTGCGTCCGTAGAATCGGGGTTGATCCATGGAAGCAGATGGCACAATGCAGTATCTGGACAAGGGCAAGCTCAGATACAGATCATCGAGTGGAAGGCTATGCAATGTGTGTCACCTTTTATGCATGGCACCGAGGTGCAGGTGTTAAAAGTGGGCGTATTCTAATGTGACTCATTAAAGTATAAATACACCATCCATTTGTGGATTCACTGCACATTGAATACACATCGACTAAACATCGAATATACATTCTTGTGCTTTTTTTCTTTCTACACGCAGCGATGCCTGTTAAAAAGATTTTTACGGATCTCAGCATGAGAATAAAGGAGATGTACACGAGAGGACAACGAATTGCGGATATTCAACGCCGGCTAAGTACTTCTGGCCTCGTTGTACCAGCAGCAACCGTGAGCTATCATGCTCACGGTAAGACCAAAAAAGTAAAGAGGACACCAACGGTAACTACCGCTTAAGTACTGTACTGTATCTATCTATTTTTATTGTTATCGCTGTATATTTATATAACTCTATTCTATACAGTATCTTTCTATTTTTATTGTTATCGCTGTATATTTATACAGTGTAACTATTCTATTAATATCTACTGTATATTTGGCCATACTGTAGGCCTGAGCATAAATGTAGCTGTACTTGTGGCCTACTGTAACGTATTGTTGTTTTTCCTTTCCTTGTAGAGACAACTGTTCTGGTTGACAGAATAAGTGAAGAGAATGATGAGAAGAGTGCCTTAAGGGTCAAAGACACTCTGCAGAAAAATCACAATCTAACCGTATCAGAGACCAGCATTAAGAAGATGAGACGCAGAATTGGAGGGAAATATGGACGTGTGAGGTTAGTACTGGACAGTACAGGAGGTGAAAAGTGTGGTTTAATAAACTGTACCTATAAAATTATTCCTTATCATTACAATGCGTACCCTATGATAAGAGACGTCAACAAGATAAAGAGAGTGGTCCAGGCACAGGCATGGATCGACAGTGGCGAAACTTTTCAGGATTGCATCTTTACTGACGAGTCTACTGTATCTCTGGAGAGATTTGCCACCTTTGCATTCCACAAAAAAGGACGCATATCTATGAAGCCACGTCCAAAACACCCAGTGAAGATGCATGTGTGGGGTGCCATCTCTAGGCGTGGACCAGGATGCATCGTCATCTTTGATGGTACAGTATAATAATGCACAAAGTCACATGCTGTAGCCTTAAGCACTGTACTGTACTACAGTAGTGTGCATTATTTTGAGCACTTTTCTTTTCTTGTTACAGGAATCATGAATAAAGCTTTTTTCCAAGAGCAAATAGTGCCGGAGATTGTGGAATACATCACACGTGAATTCCCAGATGGTCACCGTTTCTACCAGGACAACGATTCGAAGCACACCGCATCAACTGCGCATATTCTTGCCTGCGGTTTCAACTGGGTGAAGACGCCAGCGGAGTAAGTACGGTAACCGTGCCTCATTTTTTCCCACTGTTTACTGTGTATCTCTTTAACTAATTCTCCTTTTTTTCCCCTCCAATGACAGATCGCCAGACTTCAATCCTATCGAAATGGTCTGGCATCAGCTGAAGGACCATATCCGAAAAGTGGTGAAACCCTCAAAAAAGGATGAGTTTGCGAATGGCATAATGAGTTTTTGGAACGACGTGCTCACCGTGGAACGCTGTAATAAATATATCGACCATATTGCGACTGTGTTGCCCATTATGATAGAGCGTAATGGGCAAGCATCAGGAAGGTAGTATAGTACTGTATTGTAGTATGGTCAGTACAGGCACACCAAGTACAGCATGATACAGGTAAGTATGGCACAGATTGTTTTACAGTATACAGCATGCACTTTACTGCACTAATTTTTAATTTTTAGAGAGAGCTGGCTGCACTACCAATCTTGTTACAAAGTATTTTACAGTACAGTAGTTCCAGTAGATAGTAGTTTGACAGTGGTAACTGCATACAGTAGTCCAATATTGAGTAGTTTTATAGTACACAATGCAATTACAGTATATGGACTTACAGTAACTGCACTCATTTTTTCTTTCCTTTTCAGAGACAGCTGGCTGGACTACAAAAGGATGGGTGGGGGGAGGGGGGGTATCATGTGTAAATTGTGTGAATTGTGTGTATAGTGTATCTACAGTTATGATTTACACAACCCCCTTCCCCTCTCTCAATGAACTACAGAATGCAATGTGGCAATTACGAACAAGATAAAGACTAAAAATTTATATTACTGTTTTTATTATTATAAATGTGCATTATTCATGATTATTTGTATTTTTCATTCTTCCATTATTATGCACCGGCCCTAAAATTTTAACTGACAGAAGAACTACAGTACACTCCTGTACAGTACGTTTACAAAGAAGATAAACACTGAAAATGATTATTTGTATTTTTTATTCCTGATAAAATAAAATAAATATTTCATTACATTCACATTTTTTTTTCTTTGAACTTTAAATTCACTGTGAATGTGTGTGTGGGGTGGGGGGGGGATTCTTCAAGAAGGCTTCCATTTTTATTCATTGGTTACATTTTTATTCATTGGTTACATAATCAGATTAACATATTCAATTCGACAAGGGTTTATCACAAGTGCGCATGCGTTACCGTAAACAAAGCCTCAAAGGGTTGGGGGGGTGGGGGTGTCATCATAATGGAGTAGCAGAAGGGATTAGCCAAGCATTTAAAAATGATTGTGAAGTTATACACGCATGCGCATTAATCATCAACTAGGTCCCTTCCCAAAGAGGATTACACGCAGGCGTAGAGATGTGACGCTCGGCTCTGGACGATTAAAAGCACAAAGCCAAGCTTTTGAAAATGAATGGTTTTCGAGAGGTGTCGATAAGAAGTTGAAATACTTGAGCCTTGTGTGTGTCTGCAGGGGGGAGGGGGGTAAAGCGGCATGAAGGATTAGCAGTAGTGTAGTTCAAAGACATATTTTCAACAGGTTATCATAATGTTTTGATACCTTGACCCCCAAATCCATAAAAATTACATAAAGCATGTGAATGACCAGTGTAACATTAAAAATCTACAGTACAGATAGAATATCATAATAACAAGAATTTTTATGCAGGCACACATGCCTTGAAACAAAACATTAAAAAAAAAAGATTTTTTTTTTTCGAGACTTGAACTTTCACATGAGTTCACCAGCAGGCGCTGAAATCATAATGTTTTGATACCTTGACCCCCAAATCCATAAAAATTACATAAAGCATGTGAATGACCAGTGTAACATTAAAAATCTACAGTACCGATAGAATATCAGGATAACAAGAATTTTTATGCAGGCACACATGCCTGGAAACAAAACATAAAAAAAAAAAGATTTTTTTTTCCGAGACTTGAACTTTCACATGAGTTCACCAGCAGGCGCTGAAATGACACCAGGCTCTGTACGTTATACACGCAGGATGTGATGTGATGTGATGACAGGTTCGGGATGAGTGTAGCCAGAAAGCCATCTGGCTGGGAGAGGTGTACTGAACTGTAGATAAGAAGTTGAAATAGTACGTTAGCCGTGTTTGTGCGGGTGCGAAAGGGAGAGCGCTTTATGCGCCGAAATGTGATACTGTAACACGCCTATGCGTTTCAACAATGTTCAAATGAGACATACACTACTGTACGGTACACGCATAATATAAAAAGAGTATAAAAACAAGTAAAAGTACTGATTACAAAATACTGTAATAAAGTACATACAGTCCTGTACAGAAATGTAATAATTTTATATTCGAAGAAGACACAACGCTATATTTTTGTAATACTGTATACTATAAATCCTCCATTTTGCAAATACTGCGCGTGCACACACAGACATACAGTAATGCATTAGACATGCATTTGACTTTTAAGACAACAGCATGCGAACGCCCACCTGTGTTTTTAGACGGTATTGCAGTATAGCGGACAGCGCTAAAAATCCGAGCGCTAACATCGGAAAGCGCTATGGAAAAAAAGAAAATATACCGCATCTGGCCGTGGTTAGCAAAGCGCCGCGGATCCGGACGCATTAGGATAAAGGCGGCCGCAGCTGTAGAGCAGAAGTGGAACGATGAGTGGAATTTAATGTATGCTACACTTTCTGTTCTTAACCCTTGTAACCTTCTATTCATCACTTTTTAGAAGACTACTGTTGTAAGATCATAGCTCTTGTACCTATATTAAACACCCTGGCCTACTCAAAAGATAGCACCAATAAATCAAACAACCATTGCAAATAAAATTTACATGTCTATTCCTTTTGTTTCTATAGTTGGCAAGAGATCTGGAATTAAACTCAGGCCCTCTCTTTTCCACTAACTTTCACACCACAGAAAATGTCCCTTCTACATTTTCTAAAAGGGCTGTCGTCCATATAAATATTTGTAGCTTACTGCCCAAACTAGATGAACTATGGGCATGGTGCTTCTTGTAAAAGCCTAAAGCTATAGTTCTTACTAAAACATGGTTAAGTCTCAAAACACTTGATACATCTATTTATATTCAAGGTTACTGTATCTTTTGGAATGATTGGTCAAAGAGTATAGGATGGGTGTCCTGGAACAAGATTGTATATTCTCTATGTATCTTTTCTGCTCTCAGGCTGCCAGCTCTCCCAGGGAAAGTTGCATGTTTTCCCTGTTCCAAGCAACCAGTGCTGCTATGTAAATTGCAACATAATTCTTACAATATCGCCTTTTGTCCAAGACACTAATCAGTTGCACTGACAACCACCCAATGCTCATAGGTGAGATTGGTTTAGCCCTCCCCCCTTGCCCTACTCTGTATATTGTTATGCCCCTTGGCTTGTTCCTGTCTGGTTAAGGAAAGTGTGCTCTCTCTTAACATCAGCAGCCAAAGTGAATAGGCACATCTTCCACTGCTCCCTTAGAAAGGGATTCCTTTTTACCTTCCCCTGATAAAAATGCCACTTCAAATAGGATACTTCTTCTCACAAAAGACATTTGCTACCACAAACTACATGCAAGTACTTTTATATTTCTGTTAACCCCACTCAATAAAGTTGAAGAAAATAGAAGGACTTTGTGTGCTTTAAAATAGGGATGAGTTAAGCTACATGCTACAAGTGAGCCTGAATCCAGAATAGTAAAAAGGACACCTTCTGCTTAGGGATTCAGCACAGAAAAGTTCCAGCTTCTACAGCCATACTGCTGGGAAGCAAGCTGCAGTACAACAGCTCTTCTGGAAGATCAGATACTGCATTACAGCTGCAGACAGCTACAGAGAGTAGGCTGTAGGCTGCACTTATAGTGCTGGCGATGCGACAACGCGTCAAAACAAATGCATTAAATCCGGCGTATGTGCTTATAGTTGGTGTGACGACAACGGAGCGATGTAGCAACCAAAATCTCTGTAGTCAGTAGAATTTGATTTTTACAGCGACGGTCTCACCATGTGACAGGCTATAAACCTTATCAGAGCTTCTAATGCAGGGAGAGGGGGATGTGTGTGTGAGTGGAGGGAAAGGTGGGATTTGTATGTGATGTGCAGGGGGAGGTATGTGCGTGTGTGTGTGATTGTGTGTCTGTCAAGTGAAACACACTATTAACAACATTAAAATAGTAAATTCCCCCATAATTTAAAGTGAAAGTAAAGTAAATTCAGCATATAAACAGAAATTACAACTCTTCTCCAATTCAGCCTTCCCCCTTGCTCTAATTTCCGCACCTGTGCCTTCCCCCTTGCCTGACATCACTCTCCTTGTAGCCATAGACGTCTCCAAAATAGATTACAACTTTCGCAATGGCTACGGAGGTGGGTGACATCATCCGTAGCCATAGCTAGCACTATAAGTGCAGACGTACACAGCTTAAAGACTGCAGCACAGCTATACAGAGTAAGCAGCTCAAAACAGCTATACAGAGCCTGCAGCTTTAAAAACAGTTTTTTAGGCTATGCTTATAGTGCCAGCGATGCGATGGTCAGGCGACGGTCGCTGAAAAATGAAATAGAGGTGATTTTCTTACTTTAAGCGCACACAATGTCGGCAATGCAATTGTTTCGCCGCGACGTCTCGTTGCTGTCGCCGGCACTATAACCGCAGCCTTAGACACAGAAGCTGCAACAATGCTACACAGATCCGTACATTATATACAGCACTATCACTCTCCTACGCTGCCTGAGTCGACACTCTGCACAGCTACACAGTGAGGTACAGCCATCACACCCACCCCTGCGCTACATCCCCCCGGCAAAGACTACCAAGGGCCACGCCACCGGACATTCCCCAGGACATGGGTCAGAGCCACGGACACCTGTAAGTACAGCTACCGCTATGCTGACCGCTGCAGGATATGACCAGCACCATCTGAGACAGTCGTCCATCGCTGACGCAGGTAACCGACCGCACGCCACATGCACTGGCTGAAGGCCTGCAGCATGGCAGAACTCAGACCCTCACCAGATACCACGCAGGAGAGTGACAACTCAGACACTGAGACCGCTACACAACTGCTACAGACACAGGAAGGCGCAAGGCCTAAGCGGACAGTTACACTGACATAAAAGGCCCGCAAAAAATATGAACCTGACATTGACGCGCACCGCGACTAGTTAGAAAAGGCCTGAAAAAAAACTGGACTTGAAATACGTAATGTTGCTAGTATTGGCAACTATGAAAAGCAGCTTGAACAGGCAATAACTCAATTAAGGTCTGATCACTCGTGCTACCGAGAGCTATCAGAGACATTCTGTACATCACTTACTTGACCAGGACTACTACCTGTGAAAGCCTGCAAGAATGAGACTTACAGAATAATATTGACCTGACACACGACAGCCATGTGCGGACCGCTAGCATGGAAGCTGAGAGTATGAGAAAGAACCATGCGCAGGAGACCTCATCACACCGCTCCAGTTTACCAAACCATTCATCAAGGTCAGCAAAATCTGCACGGTCTAACGCGTCTAGCACAAGCACAAGCGCTACCAAGGCACAAGCTATGACTGAGGCTGCTCGCGCCCGGGCCGCATACGCTCAGAAAGAGGCAGCCATGGGACTAGAAAGGGCCCGCATAGAAGAGGAGGAGCAGAGAGATGCTAGCACCGCCGCTACAGCAACTTCTGCCGCCACTGCAGCCACTGTGCGTAAGAAGACCGAGTTGGACATGAACCTAGAGCCTCTAAATTAAGAGAGGGAAGCTGCCGGCGCTGTAGCCCAAGCCAAAGTCTTAGAAGTACCCCACTGGCTACTGTACCACATAGATGACTTCAACCTCAATTGGCTTGACCCTATAAAAAAAACAAAATATGTATAAAATTGAGATGATAAAATTTGATGATGAGAAATTAGTTGGTGTAAATGTACTGGTACAATATACAGTTTATGGTAAAGCCCCCCAAATTCACCTCAGCAAACTTGATATTCACAACGCAGCATACATCTTTCCTGTCTTACCTTCACATATTTTCTGCACAAGCTACCCAATTATCTGAGCAGGCGTTGCGTCTGTACTGTACACAGCACTTACAGGATCTCCTTAGATCTATCTCCAGAAACCTACTTATGGTTCCAAGGTTCAATAAAGATTTTGGTCGCTCTTCCTTCTCTTACCGAACACTTCACTTCTGAATCAATTTACTGGAGTCTCTCAAATCCATCTCCTGTCTAAGTTATGTTAAAACTTCTTACTTTAAACAGATTAGTTACTGTAACTTGTAATGTTTTCTATATTATTTTATGCCCAGGACTTACTTGAAAATTAGAGGTAACTCTCAATTTATTTTTTCCTGGTGTAATATTTAATAAATACTCTAGCGATGTTTACAGTGGTTACAGAGTAACTATGCTTTACCGCTAAGCAGACTTTATCTGCCCATTATTAAATTTTTTTATAACTTAAATTTTATTGAGTTTTTCAAAGATATAGTACAACATAACATGCATATCATTTGTAATATGACTGCGAGAGAATTAATCTTACAACACATGTTAGGTGGGACCGCCCGACTTTTCGAGCCCTAATCGGTCGGGCGGCTCACTGCCTGTTAGTACATTAGCTGAACAATCTTGTGACTGGTGTAAATAATAAGGGTTGGGACAATGTTGGTAAACATTATTCATAAATTAGAAAATATAACACACAACACAAAAACAAAAAAAACAAAAAAAAGGGGAGGAGGGATGGAGAGAAGAGGGGAGGGAAATGATACGAAAATTTGTGGTGCTTCACTCTGTGTTTGTCATGTCGCGGTCGGGACTGGAGCTGCGCATATGGGCGGCAAACCCCGTTTAGCATTAATTGGACGACTCTGGGGTGCTACTGGTTCGCGTTCTGCCCCCTATGTTGGGTAGGGTTAGCCCCTCCCAAGGAGAACACATTCGTTTCTATCAAAGCCAAATCGATTCTTTCTCAACCCCTGGGATATCTGTCTGGGCCAGCCAAGGCGTCCAGACTTTTAGGAAATTGGTGCCAGTATCGTTAACTAAACTCGTTAACTTCTCCATCTGGCATATAAACCACATTCGGTTCCGAATCTTTGGGATATTTGGGATGTCAGGGCGTTTCCATAATGCTGCAATCTCGCACCGCGTGGCTATTGCAAAATGTGCAATTAGTTTATTATTTGCTTTGGTAAGGCCCGTTAATGGTCTGTTCAAAAGGAACAGCCACGGGTCAGGTGGAATTTCGAGGTCAAAAATCCTCTGAATCCAATTTCGAATGGTTTCCCATAGTGGGGAGATCCGCGGGCAAGACCACAGCATATGTCTTGGGCACAACGACAGGTCTGCCGTTCCTCCACACTGTCTTGGGCACAACGGGGAGGAACCATGCACAAACCGAGATAATTTCAGTGGGGTGAGATACCATCTCATGAGGACTTTATATGCAATCTCCTTGAGAGTGGAGCAAATAGAGCTCTTTGCTGTTGCTAGATAAATAGCATTCCACTCCTCCTCCTCAAGAGTCTCACCTAAATCAGCCTCCCATTGGGATCGGAAGGAGGGTACTTGTGGCTCCCGTGCAGCGGAACCGATTACCTCTCTATATAATTATGAGATGAGTCCCGTAGTGTCTGTTTCTGCCAGACAGAGCTTTTCGAAAGATGTCAATGGGGGATATGGGGCGAATTTATTGTAAAACGCTCTGACCTGGAGATATCTAAAGAATTCTGAATGAGGCATATCTTTTTCAAGTCTAATATGTTCTAATGTTTTGATCTTCCTATTATATCCCTCCAGGTCTCGAATATGTTTATAACCTTTCTGTTTCCAGATTGAAATATTACTACTTATCAGGCCCGGAGCGAACATAGAATTATTCCACAAGAAGGTCATCATGGAATGTTTTGTTGTGAGGGAATGTCTCAGCTTATTTGCCTCCCAGATCGATAGCGAGTTGGTCATTGAGGAGAGCAGTGTGGCAGCGAATTTTTGTGCTGTTTTGGGCAACCAAATCAGGCTGCGGAGTTCCAATGGGAAACATGCAGCGCTTTCAAGCTCCACCCAGCGTTTCAAATTTGGGTTGGATTGCCATTGAACAATTTGGCTTAATTGTGCCGCTTTGTAGTATGATAACAGACAGGGCACTGCTAACCCGCCTGCCTGGACAGGTCTTTTCATATTCAGTTTATTGACTCTCGTTTTTTCCCCCCCCCCATATAAAATTAGATATCTCAGATTGAAGTGAGAGTATTTCCTTCGTTTTGAGTGGTACGGGTAGTGTTTGGAAAAGGTAGAGGATACGGGGGAGTAAATTCATTTTAACGCTATGTATCCTACCAATCCAGGAAATTCTCTGAGAGGTCCATCTATATAAATCAGATTTTAGAGTCCGAATCAGATTAGGATAATTCGCTTTATAGATGCCTGTGGTATCTTTAGTAATATGGACTCCCAGATATTTGATGCATTTTTTTTGCCAATTAAATTTGAAATTCAGTTGTAAAAGTTTCTCAGTATGTCTAGGGAGATTGATGCTAAGAGCCTCAGATTTAGTCTGGTTTATTTTGAACCCTGTGAGCCTTGAAAATCTGTCCAATAGGTCAAATAAATTTGGGAGGGAGGTGAGAGGTTTTGTAACGATCAAGAGGATGTCATCTGCGTATAGGGCCGCTTTATGAGATTGTGAATACGCGTTTAACCCTGAGATGTCCGGGTTGCCTCTGATTTGTGCCGCCAGTGGTTCAATACAAAGGGCGAATAAAAGGGGAGATAGTGGGCAGCCCTGTCTTGTGCCGCTCTTTATTTGAAACGGCATAGACAGGTTGCCCTGGTGTATGACCCTGGCGGTAGGGTCTGAGCAAAGCGCGAGAATCGCCTCACTCATCTGATCTCCAAAGCCGAATGCCGCAAGCGTATCCTTCAGATAAGGCCAATCTATCCTATCGAAAGCTTTTTCTGCATCCAGACTTAACAACATACTTTGAGTGTTTGTTTTATTAGCCAATTCTATCAAATCAATAAATCGTCGGGTATTATCCGCTGCCTGCCTCCCTTTAATAAATCCGACTTGATCTGGGTGTATAAGTCTGGGTAGGATATGACAGAGTCTATTGGCCAGTAATTTAGCGTATAATTTGATATCTGTATTGATTAATGAGATTGGCCTGTAGCTTTTGCAGTCCAGCGGATCCTTACCAGGCTTATGAATTAGGGAAATAGACGCCTGCAACATTGTCTTGGGGATAGGAGCTCCCGCTAAAATTGCGTTAAACACTTGGAGCAGCCTCGGGGCGAGTAATTTGACAATTTTTTTGTAATATAACCCCGAAAAGCCATCTGGTCCAGGGGCCTTTGATGGTTTTAGTTCTGTAATTGCCTGTGAGAGCTCCTCAATGGTGAAGTCTGCACATAGGGCTGCTCTGTCTGAGTCTGTCAATCTCACTAGATTCGAGCCGGCTAGGAAATCTCGCAGAGCCCCGCTCGTTTTGGGATTATGGGCCACCTTTTCCCCATTGTATAGGGATTCATAAAAAGAACCAAATTCCTCCACTATTTTCATCGGGTTGGTTGTGGTGGTCCTGGATTTTAAGCGTATGGCTGCTATGTTATATTTAGACTGCCTATCTCGCAGCATACGTGCCAGCATTGTGTCCGGTCTGTTTGCCTTTTCGTAAAATTTCCTCTTAGACCAACTCAGTGAGTTCTCCGCTCTAGAAGTCAATAAGAGATTTAATTCAATTTTGGTGTTTTTTACTGCTGCGGCACAGTTTATTCGAGCATTTGCCCGTTCTGTGCCGCAGCAGTAGCCTGGCGCGCGCCCGAGTGTGACGGGCGCGCGCCGAAGCAGCGGAAGAGCGCCCTCCGATCGGGGCGCTCTCCCTCCCGCTGCCGGGTCCGCCGGGTCCCCCGGAACCCCCTGCCGCTGTCCCGCGATCGCGGGACACCAGGGCTCCCTCGGGGAGCCCCTGGACACGCGTGCAGGGGGCGCACGCTCCCGAAGACGCGTGACCGCGCGTCTATGACGCGCGGCACGCCGAGGGGCGGCCACTAGCAAGCCGGGAAATCTCCCGGCTTGCGGATCTGGCCGCAGTGCAATTAAATGTGTCGCCAGTGTATATCCTGTAAGGATTGAGGATCTGGTCTGCTCTTGTGTTTTAAAGAGAGGGAATGTAGTTTAGATTGGAGCGCGATAATTTTAGTATCTCTCTCTCTTTTTCTTTTGGCCATGATATTAATTAGTGTGACCGAACCTAAGTTAATTTGGAAAAATTGTTTTATTTCATTTCCAATATCCGCACACACTGAAGGGATTTTTAGGATTGATTCATTTAGTTTCCAGTTCGCGCCAGGTCTAATAGCCTGAATATTGTTGCACCTGAGCTCTATCGGTGCGTGGTCTGACCACGAAATATCATGGATCCCGGCCCGGGAGACCATCGGAACCAGTTGACATGAGACAAAGAAGTAATCGATTCTGCTGTATGTACCATGTGGATGGGAGTAGAATGTATAGTCTCTATTTGTCAGGTTCAACTCTCTCCAGATATCAGTTAATTGATTTGCTTTGAGGCCTCTACGAAGTGCTATCCCAGCTTTTTTGTTATCGGCCCCTGTCCCACCTGATCTATCCATATAAGGGTGCATGACCATATTGATGTCACCCGGAGCAGGACACTCCCCTTAGCTGTGTGGTTTAAAATCTTAAAGAAGCGATCGAAGAAGGATGCGTCCTGCACGCAGGGGCATACACAGAGGCCAGAGTGATCGGTTTACCTCGTATTGTGCCTGTAACAATTATATATCGTCCCTCTGTATCCCGTTTAGTTGACTGTAGAATAAATGGCATCTGATTTCGAAACAGTATAGCCACCCCCCGTTTTTTGACAGAAGCTGAGGACAGATAGACCTGAGAAAACTCTCTGTCTAGGAGTTTAGGAGTATCAGTCCTGCTAAAATGCATCTCTTGTAACAATAATACAGTACGTCTGCTTGTTTTCTTTTATAATCTGAGAAAGTGATCTTTCTTTTGGTGGGGTGATTAAGGCCCTTGACATTATGGGAGATTAGTGTCAGCGCCATCATCTAGTGTGCGTATACAGTAGCAGCATAATGTGCGTCCACTCACCAGAGTCGTCGTCCTTCGAGTTGAGTATTACCCTGTTTAAGATATGTCCTTGAATGGTGACCTTTCTGTCGCACCTGAGTTGGTATATCCCTCTGTGTGGGGAAGGAGGAGGGAGGGAGGGGGGGCAGGGAGGGTCGGCCGGGAGGACATTACATAGGAGAATACACAAGGAAAAAAACTCATATTAAACCTAAAAAACAAAACATGTATAAAATCACAAACAACGTGGAGAAACAAGATCCCGACTCGGGGGCCCCCGAGTGCGGCTCTTTCGCCCGAGGGAGTGGGCCACTGTTCCAGCATCTTTTTCCGCTGGGACCTGCCCTCCCTGGGTCTTGTCTGCGATCCTTCGGTTTTAGGGACCGAAACGAGGAACACCTGCGCGCCGACACGGATATTCCCACCGGCGCCGTTCCGTATGTAATCGCAACAGCAGGTGAACTGAACAGCTTGTCACAGGACACTATAACGTGAGCTATATAAAGTCAACAATGGTACACGGTCCCCTTTTGTCTAAGAGCGTCTTCCGATGACAACAGTATTAACGATAGTAACAATCTAACCTAACTATACTAAACAGTCAGAACAAACTAAACAGTATAAACAAAGAACATAAGCGAAGAGGATTATGTTTGACCTGTAAGTGAACCATTAAGTACCTAACCCTAGACTTATGCGCGTCCGTTATGGTATCTAATATCCTCTTTAAAACGGTGACAATGTGTTACTTTTGATTGCCTATCTCCGCGGCCCATTATATATCCTAGTAGATAGAGTCTACAGGTGAACTATAGCTATTTGTGGGTCTGACGTGTGTGCGTGAGAGGCAGCTGGGGGGGGGGATGGCAGCGCTGCTAATCGTGGGGAGCTTTACTGATGGGCAGCGCTCTCCATCTAACCCTGCCCCCACTTCTATTCTCCTCCCCCTTTCCCCTGTTCCAGTCGAGTCCCCGTACTTATCTCTTATCCTTCCCCCCTTTCCCCCATCTTTCCCCTGTTTCCCCCAACCCTCTCCTCTTTCCCCCATCTCTCATCTCCCCCCCCATCTCTCTCATCTCATCTCCCCCCCCTATATCTCTTATCTCATCTCCCCCCCATATCACTCATGCCCCCCCACCTCTCATCCCCCTCCCATATCTCTCATCTCATCCCCCCCATATCTCTCATCTCATCTCCCCACCCCTATATCTCTCATCTCATCTCCCCCCCCATATCTCTCATCCCCCCCATATCTCTCACCCCCCGAAAATCTCTCATCCCCCTCCCCCCGCATATTTCTCAACCCCCCCGTGCATATCTCTCATCCCCCTCCCCCCCGCATATCTCTCATCCCCCTCCCCCCCCACATATCTCTCATCCCCCTCCCCCACGCATATCTCTCATCCCCCTTCTCCCCACATATCTCTCATCCCCCTCCCCCCGCATATCTCTCATCCCCCTCCCCCCCGCACATCTCTCATCCCCCTCCTCCCCGCACATCTCTCATCCCCCCCACCCTCCCTGCACATCCAGGGCCCGCTCCGTGACCGTAGGGGCTGCGGCGCATCAGAGCATCCCCGTCAGCGTCGAGGGAGGGACGCCACAGCCGCTGGGGTAGGTCCCCTGCATCTGCCTCTGCAGTTCTCCTGTTCAGGGCCTCCTCTGGTCCCTCCCTCGCTGCCGCGACGTCACCGGAAGGTGCCGCGACGTCACTGGAAGGCGCCGCAGCCTCCACAGTCTGTGTCCCGATCTCGCGAGAAGTGGGCGGTTCTCCATGACGTCATCTGGATAGCCCGAGAAAATCAGAGTCCCTCCCGCCCGATACGAGGAAGGAGCAAGGCAAGTTGGGCGCCACTTTAAAAACACATGCAGATCATGGGTAAGGTTGCCAGTGTCCAAATATGTATCCGAAGGTAATCCATGTTGTTCCGGACGGGGGGTTCTCAGTACAGGTAACATTGGCTAAGTCTTTGGTGGGTTAATAATGCGTGGGATCACTTTATGGAGAGCTAGCCTCCCCCCCCCGTAGAGCGGATCTCCGCATGGCTGGGTCTCACTCTGTTCCACATGGGAGCAGGGGCGCCATCTTTGGCTGCTGTCAGTCTGGGGGGGCTTAAAGAAGGCTCTGAAACTCCCACACTTTTAAGGAAATCTGCATTATCGTCCACGCTTTTCAGAGTGTGAGCTACCCCATTCTTTAATACCATTAAAGCGCAGGGAATAGCCAACGGTAGCGCACATCCCTTTCTCTTAGAATTCTTGTGACTGGGGCTAGTGCACGCCTTTTAGCTATGGTAGCAGGGGACAAGTCCTGATATACCTGGAACTTAACCTGGTTGAATTCCATCACCTTAGATTCCCTAGAGATTCTGCATGTTTCTTCTTTGACCCGGTAGTGGTGGAAGCGTAGCACTATGTCTCTGGGGGGTCTCCCTTTTGGGGCTTTCCTCTCAGTGCCCGATGACATCTATCCAGGAGGCGCTCCCCCCTGTCTTGTCCGGGAATAACTGTTCCAGCCAGCCTGCTGTAAATTCCTCAGGATCTGTGATAGTCTCAGGGACCCCTTGCAATCTAATATTGCATCTCCGGTCTCTGTTCTCCCCGTCTTCAATCTTGTCCTCCAGGGTTTTAACTTGCTGTGTTAATGTAAAGATCTGGGACTGGATAGTTGTTAAGGTTCCTGTTGTCTTATCTGCTTTGGTCTCTAGGGCATCAGTCATCTCTCCTAATGCGTCCACATCTTTGCGCAATGCCCACAGCTCAGATTTGAAGAATTTCTTCATGTGGGTGCAGAATTCTTTCATGTACTTGCGGCACATGATTTCTAAGTCCTCCGATTCAGGGTCATCATCTGCTAACTCCATCTCTGGGTCAGAGCATGGTGGAGGTGCTGGGGTCCCTGCTTTGCTTGTATTTGCCGATTCTTTGCTTTTAAAGTATGTGCTGACCGGCTGGTTTTTTTTCCTGAGTGTTTTTACCGTTGCCATCTCTAGACGTTTAGACGTACTTTCGTGGGAGAATGGGTAATAAACACCCGCTGTTGTTGCTTTAAATTGATTTATAGGCGCCGGTGGGACTGGAGCTCTGCCACTAAGCTGCCATTCACCATCCCGTCGCCCCGCCTCCTCCTCTGCCCATTATTTTTGGCACACTTTTTGTCTCTATATACTTGTGGACTCAGTATACGTCCTGATATGCCTGAGGAAGGGCCCCTTAAGAACTCAAATATTAAGATTCCAGCATGTCGTTTGTTATGCTCAAATAAAACATTACACAGTACATCCAGGGCTGGGGTAACATAGTTCCCTTTGGTTATTCTTATGGCTGTTTTGTATTCCCGACTTTACCATGCAGAATAGTGTTTAGAGGAGCCTGTAGCAGGGTGGATTCAGCACTACGTTGTTGACGTAGACACCGCAGAGCTCAAAATCAGCCACTCCTCAGAGCAGCCTTTATTGCAGTACAAACATATATACAAAACTCAAAAACGGCAATGAAAATAATACAGCTTGTTCTACCTTGCACATCTCCACCTAAATGCCCTGTTTGAACCTTACTCACATTAGTGACTTTTTAGGCTGCTGCCCCGATGGCGCTGACCTCGCTCATGCTTGAGAGCGGTGACGTCACCAGCTCTCCAAGCATGAGCGCCGGGTGTTCTTGCTATTTTGCAAGCGCGCACAGGGGGGCATGAGGGGCATATTGAGCGCGCTTGAAACTTATTTTTTTTGGTTTACTCAAGCGCCAAGCTTGAGTGAGCGAGCGTATGTACGTACACATAAAGATTTATGTAATTAAAAGCGGCAAGCACCGCGCGCTCAGCGCCAGTGGAGCCGCAGCCTAATCCTCCCCAGTTCTATAATCAGTTAAGCAGAGTTGCGCCATGCACTCTCTATCCAGGCTTGAGTACTAGCGTTGCTTTTGTCGACCTTTTATTGACCAGAGAGGCTAATTAGCTCTTGCTGCAATTCACATGAATGTGTTGTGCTAGCAGCCCAGCACCATACTCATTGACCCCCACACTGCTACAGAGCCTTATCTGACACTTAAGCTGAGTGTACTACCCAGTTTTTCAAAGAATGACTTCAAACAACAGTACGAAAAAAAAGGGAAGATTTGTCGAATTTGTATTCCAATTTTGGCCAGTATCAGAAAGTCCACCATTATTATCATAGAAAATCCCATATCTATTTACTTTCATGTTCTGGGGGAATAATCTTTGCTGAATGCTATTGAGTAGAAGACATCGATAAAATCAAACAATTTGCCTATTTTGTGTATTATGGTAGCTGCTTCAATGATGATTGCTATGTACAGTAAGTAATTGAAAAAACACTGACAGGCTGTGGGAGGTAGCAGGAGAAGATATTATAGCAACATCTGGTGTAATCAGAGATGATGCTGTGATTATGGAAGAAACAGCTTCTTTTTTTTTTAAAGGGGCTGAATTACAATATTAATCAAGTTATGCAATTAGCACCTGTTTTTTGAGAAATGCTCTGGTTTTCAACACTTTATTTGTATCCCCAAAAGAGGTTTTATATAAACAATGGAATAAACATTTTTATTGGTTAGTTGTGTGACTATTTGAAAGAATTTATATATAATTGAATAGAACACATCTGAAAATGTAGTAAGGGCACCACATTTAAAAAAAAAAAAACATGGTTACTGTATCAAACACTTATAGCAGGGTACCTCCCCTGGCCCCCGAGTGTTGCGGCAGCTTATGGCAGGCGACCCGGTCGCGGAAGGCATTGGCAGTTCCCATAGCAGAGCGACGCCATCTTTGAGTCGATCGCGCATGTGCAGTGCAGATTCTATGTTGCGGCGGCCATCTTGGTGCACCTTGCGCATGTGCAGAGAGGTACACAGAGGTGTCCATTACACCCATGGGCTCCACGGAAACTACAACACAGTGGCTGCTAGATCACATGGCGCGAAACAGCAATCCCCAGCGGCCAGGATAAATACTTTTGGCGCGCTGTGAGCCACACCAGTTGGAGCTGGGACATCAGAGAGTAAGGGTGCAGGGTGTCAGTAGGCCCCTGCACTAGGCCATAGACCCCCTGTTAGGCCCCAGATAGGCCTCGACTCCCCTGTTCAGTTTGTGGCTTCTACAGGAAACAAGAAAAAAATGTGCAGTGCTCTAAAAACAAGCCAAGAAATTGTATTAAACAAAAATGAATATAAAGTTCATGAAGTTGAATAATTGCTACAGGGACAGGCCCTTAGACAGGGACACTGCCCCGTTTAGCATTCAGAGTGTCAGGGACACAGATGGACGCTGCGCAGTAGTTGCGGCCTGTGGTCTGGGTCCAGATCACCACCGCAAGGCACAGAGACTACCTTCAAGGTGATATTATTCACGCCGGAAATTTACCCCACATGGGGGCGGACGCCATCATGGACAACGTCGCTGAATCAGCTAATTATCTTCTGTCGGTGATACCAGGTATTACGAAGTAGCTTTTGGGAAGCGCAGATGTCACCATATGTGGAGAAAAAATATATAATAATAATATTATATGTATTTTTTCCACATATAGTGACATCTGCGCTCCCCAAAAGCTACTTCATTAATATCCACTTCAGGAGAATTTTGACCTTCTCTTTATAGGGTTGAGCTGCGACGTTTACTTTATACATTTTGTATATTATTTTCACTTATATACATATGAGCACTTTCACACATAAGTTGGATTGTCCACTTTAATATAATTTATAACTACAGTATACACCTCATAGAGGAGCGCCCCACCAATATTTTTGCACAGGTGATACTAGGTGCTGGAGCACCTGGAAGGTATACCAAGGTATATCAACATTCCACAAGTGCACCAACAGTGACACGTGGGTGTGGTCAGCGTTGTAACACACTCTTTGGGTGGGTTGACTCTGTGGACACCAGGGTGGTTGGGTGCCATGGGGAACTTTGGGGTAAACCCCACCGGGGTGTGGACACAGTGTTGGAGGCATGGTGTGGGGCTACAGCCCAGCGAGGCCTGAGTGGTTCTGTATTATCATTATTATTACGCTTTCAGTAAAACTTGTTATACTATACCAGTGTGTATTACATATATATTGTCCAGCACGGGGTTATCCAATACTGTTAGGATCACGCGCAAGTGGAGGCGCTGTCACCAGACAGATTAGGTTCACCCCAGGCTCCCAGCAGCAGCGGTTCAGGCCTCCTGTGAGCCGCAGGTAACGCACCACACACACCATAGCCGCCATATCTCCCAGGGGGTGGGGTAAAGTGTACTAAACACAGCTTATGGGATTTTTGAATATTAATGAATAGGGCAGTGCAGTAAAAGTTACCATACAATATTTGGTTAATTCATAAGACTATTGTAGTATTGCCACTGTGTGTCACTATTACAGTAAATGAAAATGAATACTGGTTAGTGTTTGTGTAAATCTAGTTTTAATTAAAACAGAATTCCCCTAACAAAAGTGTTAATTAACAACAGTATAAAATGTGTTGCTTTGTAGCACTATGCAGACTTTTCTGGTACTAAAAGTGTTAGGAAATGTAATTTAGAACAAAACTGAATAAAAAGTAAATATCAGTAATCTACAATATGAAAATGAATATCCAATAAACAATTAATAGAAGCCAAACATAATTAATGTAGATATCCCATCACAACAAATATCAGTTGTCCAGTTATTTGATATCGAAATTTTTATTTTTATGGGGGGGGGAGGGGTTGCTAGGCAGAAGGGAAGAGCTGCAGTGGTCAGAATTTATATTATCAGGTGAACAATAAGATGTATTCTGTGTGGCATGGTCATGTTCATAAGAACAATTCAGGTCAAAGAATTATAATACAGGAAAATTGAAAGATTTGTATATTCACTTCTTGCTCTACTCTTTCTTCTTATTCCACAACTAGGTTCGCTATGAGAAATCAAGCGTGAGTAGCAGCAGCAGTGGAGTAGCTAGCTGCAAGAGTGATTTTTCAGAGAGCACCATTATTCCCATAGGGATGTTCCAATCAGACAACAGAGTCAAGGAATCTGATGAAATATTTCCAGATGACAATTACTGTGTAGACAACACTGAAAAAGGTAATCATTCAGTAAAACGTTGCCTTTTACTTTAAAACTTGCATTTCAAACACAGCTCCTAATAGTGGTGGTGTGGGATTTTAGTAATGTATATATTTCCCCTCAAACCTCTCTCCAAAAAAAATTGGGAGAGATGCCTGTGCTGAAAAAGGATCACATCTGGAACATATGCTAATGGTTATGCAAAGTATAGTTAAATAAGTTGCATCCCACACTTTCTAAAAGGCTATCTATAGAAACTATATTGCATTGACAAGCTTAATGCAACTACTATAGTGACTGCAATAGTGTACTGGTGTCAGATGCAACAGGAGTAGAACCTACAACCACTGTTTTTTAGACAAGAGCTCTAACAGCGTGAGCTAAATCAGCTACTAGTGTAGCACGACTGTAACTGTCTACTAGCATATTTCTAAATGATATCTACTGTATGTTGTTTATTGTAACCTTGAAAGGACTTCAAGCACAAAATAATATGAACTGAGGGCTATGAGTAACTGAGGCCATGTGAGAATAAATAAAACACAGGTTTTCTGACACGCACAAGTAAAAACAAGGTAAAGCACAGCAAATAGAGCAGATACTTTATATTTTTGCATATTTTACCTTGCCAACATCTTTTTTAGTACTTGTCCACTTAATAAATGACTCTGACGTACTTTTATTGTAAATGTTTTTTTTTTTTTTTTTTTTTTTTAGAAAACTGCCTTTTGATAATATTTGTGCAAAACAGTCCCTATACTGTACTTTACCTTTAATCTTACGTTTTTTAATTTGGTACCTAAAAATATCACTTGTGAGCATATTCACATGTCTCGTTAGACAGGTCTGTGTAAAGATCCGTGTGTCTCGCTACCCTCGACGTGCTTCCCGCTTATCTCGCCTCCTGCTTCACGTCACCTGGGCTATTAACCAGCCGCCGGTCTACAGGCACGTGCGTGTCATGCGCGAGAATGAATGCAGACTCCTCTGGTTCCGCCTCTGGGTTGCGCCCGCACGGAGGCTTCATAGGCACGCTACATACACACGGGATGCGCAATCTACACACGCAGGTACCGCATCACCAATCCCCGTCAGTAAACCTTCCCACACCTGTCTCCTGCACCTCTTCAGCCAATCACAATAGGCGCTCCTGGATCGCCCCCTCTCGCCTTGTCCTCATTGGTCCCAGTATGCCTTATATTCTCAGCCATTCCACTGGTTCATCGGCGGAGGATAAACCTTCCTACGTGCGAAGTGTTCATTGCTGTTTTATCTCCAGTCTTGTCATGCTTCCTGATCTTTGCCCCTGACCTTAGCTATTCCTCCGGACTCTGCTCTTCTGTTCTCCTGACCTCAGCTACCTACGACGATCCGCTCCTCTCCTATACTGACCTCGGCAAAGAACCACGACGATCCGCCTCTCTCCAATCCAGACCTCGGCTAAGTTCCTCCTATGATCCGCTACTCTCCAACACCGACCTCAGCAAGTATTACTGACCATCCAGACCTCTCCTACCCTGACCCGGCTACCTCGACCAATTTACACTCCAGACGCACCCACGCGGCTGTGGGTTGGTGTTATATCAAATCCCCACCTCGGCCTCGCGGTTACAACTTGTTTGGGGTGAGCACTCCGTTACAGTATGCTCAGCCCAACAAACATGGACCCCACTGAAGTGGGGTGAGTATCAGGCCTCGGACATAGACACTTTGCCCGTGTGGAGGCGGTGCTTTCCCTGGCCTTAGAGCGTGCGCCGTCCGTGGGCGTGTCTGGGGGCGGGCAAGTGACGTCACGGAGCTGGTTCGCCCTCATTGGGGGAACCGCTCACGTGACCGGCCCTGCGCTCCGGCGAGCGCCAAATCTAAAGATTTGTTAAGACACACACTTACGCAAGCGTGCAGAAGCATGCGCGAGCCCCTGCTAAAGCCGCTCTCATTGCGGCTGCAGGGGCTCAGTGCTGAGCGTGAGCACGCCTCAGCACGGGTCAGCAAGGCTGATCCTACTATGTCCCAGGCCTTAAGCACGCACACCAGCATGTTTTCCAAAATTGAAAAATACTTTGAACAAAATGACCATCGCATGGAATTATTGCACCAGAATCTCATGACCCTTACTGACCGGGTACAAACCCCTCCTCCTAGTCCTGTCCCTTTGGGGTCTTCTGCTGCAACTATTGCTTCTATGCCTATGTCCTCCTCATCTGAACCCCGACTTCCCACACTCAACCGTTTTGGCAGCGACCCCCATGGGTGCAGGGGTTTTCTGAATCAATTTTTCATACAGTACAGTTCGAACTAATGCCTTATTGATTCATTTCTCAAAGATCCAAGGTGGTGTATATTATATCGCTAGTCACCGATGGTGCCCTGGCCTGGGCTTCTGCCATCTGGGAACGAAGATCGGATCTCACTCAGGATATCGGATATTTTCCCTGGGAATTCCGCAGAGTCTTTGATACACCTGGTCGCAATGTAACCGCTGCTTCCTCTCTCTTTCACATATCTCAGGGAAGTCTATCCGTGGCCAGATACGCTTTGGAGTTCTGCACTATTGCCGCAAAGACCGGATGGAATAACGAGGCGTTAGCAGTCACCTTTTGGTAAGGTCTTACGGAGATTTTAAAGGATGAGCTCGCTGCACATGAACCTCCCACCAATCTCGAGGAATTCATCGCCATATGTATTCGCGTTGATCAACATCTGCAGGAGAGGAGATCTGAAAGATCCTGTCATCGGCAGCTTATTCCGAGGGTTCCTTCTTCCCGTGCCGGTACAGCTGAACCTCTTCCACCAGATATTCCAAAGTCTATGCAATTTGTGGGTAACAAGTTGTCTTCCAGCGTGAAACAGTGTCGACGCAATGCCGTTCTCTGTATTGTATTGTATTGTATTGTATGTCTTTATTTATATAGCTGTAAGGAAGCCGCTCCGCGGTTTACTGGTTGCCTTACCTTGCAGACAGTGCAGTCCTGGAGCACCTCTCCTGATGTTTGCTGCAGCCTGGATTCACTCACCAAAGCTATACACACTCCCTCTGGTATCTACTGCAGCTGTGCAGCCTATCACTGCAACCTAGACTTGCATTCATTCATTGGAGCAGTACCTTCACACCCCTCTCCTGGGATTGGCCCGCTGGCCTTTAAGTATTGTCTTCCCATAATGCTCCCTGCCGAGCATAGTCCTTACTGGATGTCAACTGTTTTGCCACAAGCTCTTGCTTGTTCCCCTTTGCTGATACCAGGTCACGCCCTGCGTCCTTCAGCTTCCTTCAAGCCGTTTGTTCTCCAATGCTGATTCCAGGTTACGTCCTGCATCCTTCAGCTCCCTTCAAGCCGCTTGTTCCCTTATGCTGATACGGAGGTATTCCCTGCGTCCTTCAGCTTCTGTTCCCCTGTGCTGAAGCAGAGGTTTCGTCCCTGCGTCCTTCAGCCTCCTGGATTCCTGCACTAAAGTAGAGGTTCGTCCCTGCATTCTGCAGTCTCCTGGATTCCTGCACTGAAGCGGAGGTTTCCCTGTATCTACAGCTTCCTGGTTCCTGGGGCCTACTCTTTCCCTAATATAGAGAGGCCGTGTCCTGGTTCCTGCGCTGAAACAGTGGATTCCCTTGCCCGCTCAGGACTTTTGCGTTGTAGCACTGGTGCACCCGTGCAGCAAGACGGTGTGCTATTCTGGTCTGCCTACCATCTCCTGTGACCAGCACCATGGGCCATGGTCGTCGCTCGCGCAGAGGCCAACCCCGCGCTCCTAAGCTGAAGCGGGGCTCTCCTGACTACCTGTTGCCGAACTCTTGCCTGAACAATGTTTATCCTGATGTCTCCTGTCCTGACCCTGGCTTCTACAACGACGACGCTGTCTTCTCCAATCCTGATCCTGCGACATATGACTACGAACTGCGCAATCCGGATCAGCCTGCGCGGTCTCAGGTCGGTGCTTTTACAACCCCACCTCAGCCTCGCGGTCCGGTCCTGGTTTGTGGCGAGCAGAACCCTGACAATAGCGCCATTAATGTACATAGCGCTTCACAGTAGTAATACATGTTTTAATCGAATAAATAACAGATAATATAAATAACAGATCATGGGAATAAGTGCTTTAGACATAAACATAACATTAAGGAAGAGGAGTCCCTGCCCCGAGGAGCTTACAATCTAATTGGTAGGTAGGCAGAACGTACAGAGACAGTAGGAGGGAGTTCTGGTAAGTGCGTTTGCAGGGGGCCAAGCTTTATGTATCATGTGTTCAGAATGTTCACAGTGCTATTCGTATGCTTCTTTAAGCAAGTGTGTCTTAAGGTGGGTCTTAAAGGTGGATAGAGAGGGTGCTAGTCGGGTACTGAGGGGAAGGGCATTCCAGAGGTGTGGGGCAGTCAGTGAAAAAGGTTTACGGCGGGAGAGGGCTTTAGATAAAAAGGGGGTAGAAAGAAGACATCCTTGAGCAGAACGCAAGAGTCGGGATGGTGCATAGCGAGAAATTAGGGCTGAGATGTAAGGAGGGGCAGAAGAGTGTAAAGCTTTAAAAGTGAGGAGAAGAATGGAGTGTGAGATGCGGGATTTGATTGGAAGCCAGGAGAGGGATTTCAGGAGGGGAGATGCTGAGACAGATCTAGGAAAGAGTAGAGTGATTCTGGCAGCAGCATTTAGGATAGATTGTAGGGGAGACAGTTGAGAGGCAGGAAGGCCGGACAGCAGGAGGTTACAGTAATCAAGACAGGAGAGAATGAGAGCGTAAGTCAGAGTTTTAGCAGTCAAGCAACAGAGGAAAGGGCATATCTTTGTTATATTGCGGAGGAAAAAGCGACAAGTTTTAGAAATGTTTTGAAAGTGAGGGGCGAATGTGAGAGAGGAGTCGAGTGTGACCCCTAGGCAGCGTGCTTGGGCTACTGGGTGAATGATCGTAGTTCCAACAGTAATGTGGAAGGAGGTAGTAGGGCCAGGTTTGGGAGGAAGTATGAGGAGCTCTGTCATGGGCGTCCGCAGGGGGGGGCAAGAGGGGGCGCTTGCCCCCCCCTGGATCCTGGGCCGCCAACAGCGGGGAACAGAGGGCACTGGCGTGACAGGATTTAGCGCGCTCTTCTGCAAAAAAAAAAAAAACCTCCCTTGTCTCCTGATTGGCTGGCGCGTGTTGGCACGCTGCCAGGATTTTTTTTTTTTGTCCCTCGCAACTCTATCTCAGCGGTGCGCAAAACTGGGTTGCGCCAAATTATTTAGGGGGGGGCGCAGCCTGTGCAGTGAAACCTGGAGGCAGAGCAGAGCAGGGGCAGAGCAGAGCAATGCCAGGCAGAAGATCCGTGCTGTGCTTCCCTGTGCTTGCAGAGGGGGCAGGGCGTCCCTCTGCACACAGACACAAGCCCTCCTCGTCCTGTCTTTACTCCTCCAGCCGAGCATGCAGTACAGGTGTGTGTGTGTGTGTGTGTGTGTGTGTGTGTGTGTGTGTATAGTGATGTGTGTGTGTGTGTGTGTGTGTGTATAGTGATGTGTGTGTGTGTGTGTGTGTGTATAGTGATGTGTGTGTGTATATATATGTATAGTGATGTCACTGTGTGTGTGTGTGTATATATATGTATAGTGATGTGTGTGTGTGTATATGTATAGTGGTGTGTGTGTGTGTGTGTATATATATATATGTATAGTGATGTGTGTATGTGTGTATATATGTATAGTGATGTGTGTGTGTGTGTGTGTGTGTGTGTATATATGTATAGTGATGTGTGTGTGTGTATATATATATATATGTATAATGATGTGTGTGTGTGTGTGTGTATATATATGTATAGTGATGTGTGTGTGTGTGTGTGTGTGTGTGTGTGTGTGTGTGTATGTATATATATATATATATATATATGTATATATATATATTTATATATATATATATATATATATATATATATATATATATATATATATATATATATATATATAAAAAATGTGTAGTGATGTGTGTGTTTTGTGATTGAATGTGTGCTGTGATTGTGTGTGGTGTGGGGGGTGTTGTTTGTGTTGTGATTGATTGTGTGCTTGGCGAGACAAACAAAATTGACATTGAAGCATGCTCAGCAGCAGTCAATGCGCACAACCCCACACCCCCACACACAGCCACACACAAACACAGAAATAGCCCTGATCCATACCCCCCACTCATGCTTGCAAAATTATGCAGGACACCCTGTGCTCATGCTTGGAGAGTTGGTGATGTCACCACTCTCGGCGGCAGCGTGGACGCAGCCTAATTTTGCAAGCGCGAGCTGTTGAAACATATTTGTATTTACATTGTATATCGTTTAATAAAGGGGGGGGGGTTCACGTGATTTTGATTACGTCAGGCAGGGGGGCCCCGAGAAATTAAATGGATGAAAAGGGGGGCTCGGCATAAAAAGTTTGCTCACCCCTGCGAGTCTATCTGACCTTGCATAGCGAGGCCCGCCCTTTCCTGCATGGAGCAAGTCAGGTGACTACTGCTCCATGCCACTCTCGCTTCCCCCTTGTCCTCGTGCTCTGATTTCCCCCCCCCCCCCCTGCTCCGGTCCCCCCTTCCCGTTCCGATTCCCCCCCTGCTCCGGGTCCCCCCTTCCCGTTCCGATTCCCCCCCCTACTCCGATTCCCCCTTGTTGCGAGTGTCTGAGTTTGTGTCTGAGTGTGTGTCTGTGTGTGTGTGAGATCAGGGGGGGAGGGAATGAATGTGAGGAGGACGGATTCAGGGAGTGGGTTTGAGTCAGAGGGGCATAATTGATGGAGGGGGGAGAGTGAGGAGACAGGGGGTGTAATAGAGGAAGTGAGGATGAGAGGGGAGAGAGTGAATGAAGAAGAGAGGGGGTAAGAAAGAGATGGGGCTACACCTTGGGACTATCTGCATTAGAGTGGGGTGTGTGGTGTGTGGTGTGTGGTGTGTGGTGTGTGGTGTGTGGTGTGTGGTGTGTGGTGTGTGGTGTGTGTGTGTGTGTGTGTGTGTGTCTGAGTGAGAGAGTCTGAGTGAGAGAGAGTCTGAGTGAGCGAGGGATTCTGAAGGGGAGGGAGTCTGAGGGGGGGAGTCTGAGAGAGTCTGAGGGGGAGAGAGTCTGAGGGGGAGAGAGAGAGTCTGAGGGGGAGAGAGAGAGTCTGAAGGGGAGAGAGAGAGTCTGAGGGGGAGAGAGAGAGTCTGAGGGGGAGAGTGAGAGTCTGAGAGGGAGAGTGAGAGTCTGAGAGGGAGAGTCTGAGAGGGAGAGTGAGAGTCTGAGAGGGAGAGGGACAGTCTGAGAGGGAGAGGGACAGTCTGAGAGGGAGAGGGAGAGTCGGAGAGGGAAAGGGAGAGTCTGAGAGGGAGAGTGGGAGAGGGAGAGTCTGAGAGGGAGAGTCTGAGAGGGAGAGTGGGAGAGGGAGAGTCTGAGAGGGAGAGTGAGAGGGAGAGTCTGAGAGGGAGAGGGAGAGTCTGAGAGGGAGAAGGAGAGTGGGAGAGGGAGAGTTTGAGAGGGAGAGGGAGAGTCTGAGAGGGAGAGTCTGAGAGGGGGGAGTCTGCGAGGGGGAGAGTCTGCGAGGGGGAGAGTCTGAGAGGGGGAGAGTCTGAGAGGGGGAGAGTCTGAGAGAGGGAGGGTGTGTGTTTGTGTCTGTCTGTCTGTGAATGAATACAGACACCAACCCACAGTCAGTCACCCACCCAAGTGTCAGTCACACACGAGTCAGTCAGTCAAAGTGTCAGTCACCCACCCCATCACCCACCCCCCCCCACAACCACTCTCTCTCTCTGTCTAGTTAACATTATGCCCCCCCCTGAAAACATTTCTGCGGACGCCCATGAGCTCTGTTTTAGCCATGTTGAGTTTAAGGCGGTGGAGGGCCATCCAGGATGATATATCAGAGAGACATTCAGAAACTTTGGTCTGTATAGCAGGTGTAAGGTCGGGTGTTGAAAAGTATATTTGTGTGTCATCAGCATAGAGGTGATATTTAAACCCAAAAGATGTTATTAGGTCACCTAGAGAGAGTGTGTACAGAGAAAAGAGAAGAGGTCCCAGGACAGAGCCCTGGGGTACCCCCACAGAGAGATCAATAGAGGAGGAGGAGGTGTTAGCAGAAGAGACACTGAAAGTACGGTGGGAGAGGTAGGATGAGATCCAGGATAGAGCTTTGTTCCGAATACCAAGAGTATGGAGAATGTGAAGGAGAAGAGGGTGATCCACAGTATCAAATGCTGCAGAGAGGTTGAGTAATATGAGCAGAGTGTAATGACCTCTGTCTTTGGCAGCATGGAGGTCGTCAGTTATTTTAGTGAGGGCTGTTTCCGTGGAGTGAGCAGTGCGGAAGCCAAATTGTAGAGGGTCTAGGAGAGAATAGGTGTTGAGAAAATGGAGCAAGTGAGAGAATACAAGACGTTCAAGGAGTTTAGAGGCGAAAGGCAGGAGGGAGACAGGTCGATAGTTAGAAAGACAGGTAGGGTCAAGCTTGCTGTTTTTGAGTAATGGTATGACTGTTGCATGTTTGAAGGAGGATGGAAAGGTTCCAGAGCAGAGGGAGGAGTTAAAAATGTGTGTGAGCGTAGGTATTATAGTAGGAGCAAGAGGTTTTAGGAGATGGGAGGGAATGGGGTCAAGAGGGCAAGTGGTAGAGGGAGAAGTGGCGATCAACAGCGACACATCCTCCTCTGAGACAGTGGAAAAAGAGTCAAGGAAGGCAGGAGGAGAGTTAGGAAGAAGTGTAGGATGAGAAGAAGAAACAGAGGGGATGTTCTGACGTATGGATTCCACCTTTTCCTTAAAATAGTCAGCAAAGTCCTGAGCGGAGATGGAGGAAGGAGAGGCAGCTGAGGGTGGTTTGAGTAGAGTATCAAAGGCAGAGAACAGTCGGCGTGGGTTAGACTTGTGCATGTTGATTAGTGCAGAAAAGTAGGCTTGTTTAGCTTGCGAGAGGGCAGAGTTGAAACAGGATAGCATAAATTTGTAGTGAAGGAAGTCTGTGAGAGTGTGAGACTTCCTCCAGAGGCGTTCAGAGGAACGAGTGGAGGAACGCAGCATGCGTGTGTGGGGATTTAGCCAGGGTCTAGGGTTAGAAGGGCGAGTGCGGCAGAGAGAAAGTGGGGCATGTAGATCAAGAGAGGAGGACAAGACAGAGTTGTAGTTCCTGACCAGTTTGTCGGGGTCTGTAGCAGAGCTGAGAGAGGAGAGGGAGGAGCGTAAAGTGGAGTCAAAGTCAGGTAAGTGAATAGAGCGCAGGTTTCTGCAGAACCGTGGTGTAGATGGAGGTGGAGAAGCGAGATAGAGAGATTGAGATGAGATGATGGTCAGAGAGAGGAAAAGGGGAAATGGAGAAATCGGAGAGAGAGAAGTTCTTAGTGAAAACCAGGTCTAAGTAGTGGCCATCCTTGTGGGTGCTGGCTGCAGTCCACTGTTGAAGGCCAAAAGAAGAGGTTAGAGAAAGAAAGCGGGAAGCCCAAGGGAGAGAGGGGTCATCAATGTGGCAATTGAAGTCCCCAAGGAGAAGAACAGGGGAGTCTGAGGAGAGGAAGAAAGAGAGCCAGTATTCAAAGTGAGAGAGAAAGGCAGAAGGGGGATGAGTAGAGGTAGGTGGGCGATAGATGACCGCCACATGAACAGGGAGAGGAGAGAAAATCTGGACAGTGTGAGCCTCAAAGGAGGGAAAAGCAAGAGAGGGAGGAATAGGAAGGGTTTGGTAACGACAGAGAGAGGAGAGCATGATGATTTGTAGGGGTGTTTTTTAGTGCAGGGGATATAGCTGTGTGGTGTCAGAGGATGCAGGTAAGAAAGGAGTTCATGTGAAAATAGAAGTGGTGAAGGAAGGAGAGATGGAGATATATGAATAGAGTTAGAGACATACTGAGGCTGGTAAAAAGAAGTGCATAATTTGAGAAGAAGTGAAGTCACAGCAAATATAAATGGTAAAGGCAGCATCACAGCAGTAATGATGCAGTCTGGTATTGATGATATCCTCCTTTTCAGCGTAGTTCAAATGCAGGAATCAGGGCCAGATGGGGTGTCCACTTCTTCCTCACTTCTTTTGAACTTCCTTTTAAACTTCAGTTGTTCAGTAGTCATGCCACTTATAATGGGCCACCTGGATATGGGCTGCAGGCAGACAAGCTGTTCTGATTGGGTTTATATAGGCCTAAAAAGTCACATGACAGTGTGGTTCTGTCTGCTTAATTAGCACATCTGAGGCACATTCAAACAAATGGTTTTCCTACACAGGGTGTTCCCTGCCTAGGTGGCAACACTTAATTTGATTAGGGGTAGACAGAAAACAGCATTCAAATATGGTTTTTACCTAGCATTAGATCACTTGCATATACTATATAATACACACAGCAAAGGCTTCAATGAGGATTTAGAGATGGTTTTTACTGCACCAACACACTTTATTCGAGCAAATACCCAGTATGTACCTGGCAGATACCTGGAATGCGCCGCTCCTCACCTCTGACAAGCCCCGTTGCGTTTGCCTTCCCAGCCTGGGATCATGCCTGTCTGACGGGCGGCTGATCTGTTAAATGATAATGATTAGGATTTAATAGGCTGCAATGCTTCGCGTGTCTACCAGATGGCATAAATTCATGAATTGTAATGCAGTATATATATATACTGTGCAGTATTGCAGCCAGCGGGAATAAAATGCTTCAATCCCTGCCTGGAAAATAACGCAATGCACTCGGGCAGAAAACAGTCACAAACCTCAATACACCCGGGTATACCCGAATTCGTGGGACTAGCCGAGCTCGAAAAAAGTGTGTCGCCAGTGTACCTGAGGAGAGAAGAAGGATAAGATCCATTAGGGTAAGAGTTCCTTCCTTTTAAACTTCAGTTGTTCAGTAGTCATGCCACTTATAATGGGCCACTTGGATATGGGCTGTGGCAATCCTGGACATCAGGTACTCTATTACCCCCACAAGTCAGGAAACGCCAACTCCCAATGCGGTCCAGGGGAATCACATTGGGAACACTTTCTACATCCCCTATCTCAGCAAAACTGCTGCCAACCAGGATCTTGCTTCCTGTTACACTTACCATCGAGGGCTTCCACACTTCTGCGCTGGCCTATCTGGATTCCGGGTCGAGAGGCAATTTTGTCGACCAAGGCTTCGCAGCGAGGAACAACATCCCCCTCGTTCGCAAGAAATGCCCTGTGGGGTTTGAAGCCATTGATGATCGACCTCTGCAACCAGCATATGTCTCTTTACAGACCGTTCTCTTTCGTCTTCGTAGAGGTGAGGACCACATGGAAGAGATCCAGCTAGATGCCATCCACACCCCTTCGGTGGATGTGATTCTTGGCCTCCCATGGCTGCAACTTCACAATCCATGCATCGATTGGTCTGACAAGGAACCTGTCCTGTGGAGCCCCTTTTGTTCCAAGAACTGCCTGTGCACATCAAACTTATTTGTGGGGTTACTGCTCCCAAAGAAGAGAAGTTAAAATTGCCTGAGGTCTACGCCGAATTTTGCAACGTTTTGATAAGGCCAGATCTGAGGTCTTACCACAGCATCATTCTTTTGACTGTCCTATTGACTTGCTTCCCGGCTCTGTACCTCTCAGGGGAACTTCTTACCCACTTTCCCTTCATGAGACTAATGCTATGAAGGAGTATATCCATGAAAATTTACAAAGAAGCTTTATTCGAAAATCTTCTTCTCTAGCTGGCGCAGGCTTCTTGTTTGTGAAGAAAAAGGACGGTCGCTACGACCATATATTGATTACAGAGGCCTTAACAAGATCACCATCAAAAACCGTTATCCCTTACCATTGATTTTGGAACTCTTCGATTGTCTCTAAGGAGCCAACATCTTAACTAAATTGGACCTCTGTGGGTCCTACAATTTTGGAAAGATCCGCCAAGGTGACGAATGGAAAATGGCTTTCAATACCCGTAACGGCCACTATGAATACCTCGTCATGCCCTTCGGTCTCTGTAATGCCCCTGCCGTCTTCAAAGACTTCGTTAATGAAATCTTCAGAGGTCTGCTCAATCAATTTGTCATCATCTATCTGGATGATATAATGATCTTTTCTAAGTCCTCACAGGAGCATGTCAACCTTGCCAAACAGGTACTTCTACGCCTACGTTAAAAACCATTTGTTTGCCAAGCTGGAAAAGTGTCAGTTCCACCAAACTTCCACAGCAAACCTAGGATACATAATTTCCAACACAGGTCTCACCATGGATCCTGCTACGGTAAAGGCGGTTCTGGATTGGCCTCGTCCCACTTCCCTCAAAGCTACGGTGTCAATTTCAGGTGTTTAAAAGCCAGAACACTAAAATGCCATTTTAAGCAGTCGCCTGCACTCGAATCTTAAGGCGGTATTGTTGGAAGAAAGCCCACGCCATGACATGGGTATTCCGAGGTATGCACTGCGTGATTTGTTAAAATAATGGCCGCTGCATCTGTATTCTTCCCTCCAAATATATACTTTCCGCCAACACTTTTGAGGCCTTGAGAGATATTGTACAAGACCAGTGTCACATTCGTGAGGGTCTTGTAGTTCCTGATGGGTGATTTTTTACCTCACCACCTCATCGGAAGTAGATCCTTGAATGGGGTCACTCTTCTAAGTCTTCAGGACATCCAAGTACTAGAAGGACTACCGACTTCGGGGAACGGACCTTGTGGTGCCAGGCATGCAAAAAGACATCAAAGAATTAGTTGCTGCGAGCTCGATATATGCTCGGAATAATACTCCCCGAATTAAACCACCAGGACTCCTTCGTCTGCTACCAATACCAGACCGTCCATGGACACACTTGTCCATGGACTTCATAGTCGAACTGCTGGTATCCAAAGGGATGAACACCATTTTAGTTGTGATAGATCGCTTTTCCAAGCAGTCTCACTTTATTCCGTTAAAAGGTCTACCCAACTCTCCCAAATTGGCAGACATCTTTATCAAATAAATATTTCGCCTCCATGGGGTACCATTGGCCATAGTCTCCGATAGAGGTTCACAGTTCATATCCAAGTCCTGGTGCTCCTTCTGCCAGCAAATAGGAATTCCGTTACATTTTTCTTTGGGTTTTCATCCACAAACCAACGGTCAGACTGAGTGAACCAACCAGTCTCTGGAGCAATACATCCAGTGTTTCGTCTCGGACACTCAGGACCACTGGTCTGATCTGCTTCCCTGGGCCGAATTTGCGCATAACAATTTGCATAATTAATCCACCATGAAGTTGCCCTTTTTCATTAGTTATGGGTTTAACCCATCACTTCTACCTATCACTACACCCACTTCTGGGGTACCAGCAGCAGGCGACAGAATTCTTAGTTTTCAAAATTTGTGGAAAGGGATTCAGGAGAACCTCAAGAAGGCAACTAACTACCAGACAAAAGGCGCAGGCAAACCATCACTGAAGGAGGATCCAGGAGACAGGGTGTGGTTGTCCTCTAAGAATGTCAGGCTCAAGGTCCCTATGCTGAAACTCGCACCAAGGTTCATCGGACCATCTCAGAAAAAGTCAACCCAGTGACTTACCGGCTACGCCTTCCTCATTTTCATGTGTCCCTCTGTTTTTCATGTGTCCGTGCTGAAACCAGCTATTCGGGATCCTTGCTTTCCTGATCCCTCCTCGCCTACAGCTGTTCTCGTACACGGCCAACAAGAGTGCAAGATCCAGTCTATCTTGGACTCCAAGATTTCAAGGGGATCGGTCCAGTATCTTGTGCACTGGAAGGGTCTCGGACACAAGGAACGATCCTGGTTTCCTCGCCACCGTCTTCATGCTCCAAGACTTGTTCGCATCTTCCATGCCAAGTACCCTCACAAGCCGTTCCAGAGACGCCGAATGTCACTCCTGAAGGGGGGGTACTGTAAGGATCCGTGAGTCTCGCTATCCTCGGCGCACTTCCTACTTACCTCAGCCCACTATCGGGTGCTCCTCTTCCCCTGACTCCTACAGCGTGTCACCTGGGCCATCTACCAGCCGCTGATATACTGGCGTTCGCGCACCATGCGCAAGAATTAATGCAGACTCCTCTGGTCCCGCCTCCGGGTTGCGCCCATGTGGGGGCATCATCGACGTGCCACGTACACGAGGGACGCGCGCTTTGCATGCGCAGGCTGCAGCCATGGCGACGGGAGAGCTGCCAGCCTGCTTCCCCGCACGTGTGCAAAAAGATGCGTGGGACGGAGAAGCGCCTGGGCAGCAGCAGCCGTGGGACGGAGGGGAAGCGCCTGGGCAGCCGCGGGACGGAGGGGAAGCACCTGGGCAGCAGCAGCCGAGGGACCCCCTCCAGCCTACCTCCCACCCCCCGCGTTCGCGTGTGCGTGCGCATGCCCAGACTGCAGCCAGAGCTGCCAGCCTGCTTCCCCGCTCCCATTACCAGAGCGTGGGACAGAGGGGAAGCGCCTGGGCAGCAGCAGCCGTGGGACGGAGGGGAAGCATCTGAGCAGCAGCCGCGGGACCCCCTAGCCTACCTCCCGCCCTGAGCAGCAAGCGGGGATCGGGGGCAGGAGGGGTTGGGGCTGACCCAGAGCTGCCAGCCGGCCCTCTTCCCCGTGTCACACGAATCAGGGAGGGGGATTATTTATTTATTTAAAAAAAAAAACATTGGCGCGAGCAGGGGGAATTCTTAGAGCCGCAGCACGGCTCGCCAGCGGCCAAAATCAACTCACCACGGGCGAGAAGTTATCATTAATTTTCAAACACTGTATATACTGTATATATATATATAGTGACATAATTCCAGGATATTAGGCAGATTTCTGTCCTATTTAGATCAGAAAGTGGAGCCATAGTCTAAATGTGATCAATCCCACAGCTAGTGGATTGGAAATCCAGACCAGAGTTCATAGTAGTTCTAATTTCCCTTACCTGCCCTCCTAATTGAGGAACAGGTACTTAAGGCAGTTTGGTTTGATACCTCTGTCTCTCTACTCGAGTCTGAAGGCTGGGACACCAGCAGCCAGATAGGTGAGGATGCCCCCCTCAAGGTAATAAAAGCCTCCATATGAATTCTGTAACCGATTTATAAATGTTTTGTATTTCGTATAGTTGGAAAGCGGATAGGCCGCCTAACCCTAGAGATGGAAATCTCTGTCTAGTAAGTGCTCCGATTGTGCAACGTTTATTTTTGATGCATTTCAATGAAAGTATTGCAGTCCCCTGCTGGGATAGAATAAAAGAGACAGAGGTCTGGGTAACTCTAATGTATTTCAAATTATTGCAGTCCCACTGCTTGGGAGTAATCTAACAGCCTGACTAATACAATATTGTGCTATGTGTTATCTATTTGTTTTCCCTAAAAGACCATGTAATAAAGAGCCTGGACAGATGGCAGGGCAATGTAAGGAAGCCGTTTATCACTATATAGATATCTATATATATATAGATATCTATATATATATTTCTATAGATAGATAGATAGATATAGATATAGATATAGATAGATAGTTAGATAAGTTTAGCACTATGTATATATACATACATACATACAAACATACATGGAAATATAATTTATATTGTCAATACTGTGCATTTAAAATGATTGCAATCAGTCAATTATCTAATGTTCTCTTTCATACTAAATGTTTGTTTTGACAGATGTATTTTCTACACTAGATGATGACCTGGATATATCTGATAACTCTAGTTGTTCCAGCTTAAGTTACTTTAAAGGATGTTCAATTGGTATGTCTATTTGTTTTTTTTAAACTTTTTCCTTTATTTTTCTTGTTGCTTTACTTTGAATGATCTATCTCACTGTGCTCCATTATCATGCCAGTCGCGCACACTTATATTTGCATTTGTTTGAAAATTACAAGTGAATTGAACATCCATGGCTGAGTAGGCAAAGATAATAGTGACTATTATTTGACAAATAAGGCGTTTTACCTTATACTTTGCACAGTGTGTTACTTATCATTTTGCTTATATTTTATGTCAGAAATCATATTGCAGATCTCTAGAAACTGAAATGTGTGTCAAATAATTAAAATAAGAACAAAGATAACTGTACCACAGGTCATGGTATGAATGTTATTCTTAATTAATCTACTTGAATCTTGTCAATATCTATTTTTTTAATTGAGCAAACAAATGAAAAATAGAACAATAATTTACACAAATACTTAAATGTGGACTGGTATTTTGTGTTGTAAATAACAATATTTATATTGAAATGTGTAATTATATTATATATTTTTTGTAAATAATTATATTTATATTGAATGTTCTTGGTTTTTACTTTTAAAACTAATATATATACCACATTATTTTTGTGGTATAAGCATTGCTTGTCAAGTTTTGCTTGTCAAGTTTTAAAAGCTATGGGGCTATTCTGTAAACTCTAATAAATGTACATTTTTGCATCTTGCAGTATTAATTATGTCTCTCATGTCCAAACCATGAAAAATGGCATTTTTTTTTTTTTGCGATTTGATTCCGGATATTTATTTTCATATGGTTTGCAAACTATTAATGCATATGAGGAAAACTTACGAGAGAGGAGATTGGACAGAGGGGAGAGGGGAGAGGGGGATATTGATTGATTTTCTGGATGCTGTTGAAGCAAAATAGTGAAACGCTTCATGCCAACCATGCAATTGTGTATGCATAGATCATTGTTAATGAATATGGCAAAATGGCAGCTTTCTTTTTATAGTTGATATAGAGAAATACGGTGTAATATGTCATGTGTTGTTGTTGTTCATCTGAGCTGGTATTTACCTAATTTTAAGACCTGCTAAGGAACAGATGATTGTTATTATGTCCTGATATGTAAAACCTTAGAATTCAAAGAGGGTGTACTTTCTTTTTCATACAACTGTAACTGTGTGTCTGCTAACATTTCTTTCCCCTGTGTGTGCTGACTTTTTCTGTATTGCTGCTTTTTGATATATTAAAGTAGAAACTTGGTGAGACCAAAAGCAAAAAGTAAGTCCTTCATTATTATTAGTTTTGAGTGCTGATCCAGTTCGGTTTTTGTATATTCAAGACTAGCTGATCTTCAGATCTGAAAAGATCCTTTGCCTTCAGCAATACCTGAATCAGGGAATATATGAGGCTCCAGGATCGCAGAGATGTAGTTACATATTCTGGACCTATACTCGGCCACTTTTGAGCAAGTGCTACAAAGCAAGATCCCAGGGAGCCCAATTCCCCACCAGGACAATGGCAGAAGGACAGGGTTGTTATGTCCCATTTATAAATAACTTTATATATAAAGTTTGATAGCCACAAAATTAAAGCTTTTGGCTGCTCTCTCCCAGACTTCTGACCAGTCCTCCAAAGTCTCTTTCCTGAGCCTGAACAAAAATGCTGTGTCGCAGTAAGGGAGAACAACAATTGATACAGTTTAGTGATTCACTTTGATTGATCTGAGACACAGATGCTCAAAGGGCGTTAAGGAATGGGCACTATTGGAAATAGTTAAAGAGTTCAGAAAGTGACTTATTTGCAGGTAATAGGAGAAATCTGAGTTGGTGATGGTTGTTTTTTTTTTGTTTTTTTAAATCTGAATAAAATGTCAGCCCACCCCTATGAAGGAATTCCCTTAGCTTGGTAAAATCCGAGTTCTTCCAAAATACACTATAAAGTCATGTTGAGCCAAGCCAGATTCAAAGTCTGGGTTACCAAGTACTGGATTGAGAGATTTGGGATAATAGAGAGAGCTGATGAAAGCCTCAGTGTTTCCCAAATTTGGAGGGAAGGTATTGTAATTAGTATTCTTTATTATATTTGCATTTTTAGCAGGGAAAAGAAGGCAAGAAAAATTGAAATGTTTCATCATGTCTGCCTCAAAAGCAAGCCATCTCTTCTGGATCTTTTGGAAGACACTATTAAATTACATGGGAAAGTTGTGCCACATAATAGAATTGCATAAAAGAGTGGATGGCCAGAACAGATATGGCTTTTGATAATACCCCTCTTCTGACTCTGGGTTTTCGATTTCACAAAATAAAACTACCTCCCTCACTTTGTAAATCTACAATGCTGTCTCTCTCTTTGAAACGTTTACCTCAAGGGTCTGGAAAAGATATAACAATCTGGGAAAAAGTTGTATCGCATCAAATCATGTTGTTTTTTAAGGTGATTTTTGCCTTGACAATATCATGGTTTAATGAATAAGCCCCATGGAGTTCACACTGAAGTTTGTAACACTCACCTTTTGTACCCATATAGCACAAATATGATTATGCGGTAATATATCACAACCTACAGTAGCACTTTCCATATTTATCAAGGCCTGTTGTTTCTCACATTAGGAGGGCGGTCGTTACAAAATCTAGTGTATGGTTTCCAGGTTTTTTAAACATAGTTTTTGTGATATTTTGTTTAAAAAAATTAGGAGAAAATTAGATGATTTAATCATGCACGTTAAAAGAGAAACATATTAATTAATTATCGGTAGCTCCTTAGTCTGTCTCACTAAAACATGTTTTACTATATACTGTAGTTTGATCGGAAATGTGTGCCAGTTCAGGCAAAGCAAAGTCTGACAGACAGAATATACAGATTAGAGACATATTAATGTCCTGTTCTTGATATGCAAGCATATTTCATTATAAAAGAGGGAATAAATATAACAAAATGCAAAGTTTACAACAGCTACAGCAGTATGGGGTCGATTAATCAAGGAAGAAAGCTACATCACAATCATAGATTCAAATGTATCAACTGTGACTATTTAATTAGATAGAGATCATTCTTGTATAGATGAATGACTTTGTTTCTTTAAGAAGTTCATGCTTTGCCAAATTATCACTCCACCACATATATTTATAGGCTTGTTAATATAGCCACATCATGCCTACTGTATGTCCTTCAAACTAAAGTAAATTTGACATTAAAGACAAGGGGTCATTTACAGTTATAACTAACTTTACTGGTTACAATGCTTTTTAAAATTAATATCTAATTTTGTGTAAAAAAATAAATAAAAAATGAGGTAATGGAATGGGTTATTCACTAGTGCTGCGGAAATGGAGAATTTAGAAATCACACAGGATATTAATTAACTGTTCTTTATACATAAACATTTCAAAGTCAGGATTTATTCTTTATAACATGAATATTAAATATAAAATAGATAACTACAGCAGAAATCTGCATCTATCTCCATTTAAAAGAGTGATTGCACCTTTAACTGGAAAAATTGAACAGCATAATACCAGTTTATTTATTTAACTGACTTTTCTGTCTACACACAGACCTTTTCCAAGATACAAAAGATATGCAGTGGTGATAGGGTTTGTAATTGAATGCTTCCGTCACAGAAAAAGTTGTGTACAGTAGGTGCAGAGTTGGCACCTTTGACTATAATGGAAAGGTCTATAGGTACAATACATTTTCAAAATGGCCAGTAACATCAACGCACTTTAACAAACATTGGGAGTTTTAAGAAAGGAAAATGATTTGTAAGAGCTTGCACTCCTAGTACTCACTGTACCGGAACATAACTTTGCGGTATACTAAATGCTGTCGGGATCTAATCCTGTACTAGATCCCGTAATTAAGCAGATTCAAAAGTAGAGAGGCAGTGGGCACTCATACAGTACATTGAAAAAAAAGTAGCTTTATTGCCGTTACATATTCTTCCTAAACGTTTTGGTCCCATCCGGCAACGTCGTCAGGGTTGTAAGAAATCAAATACGACACTAGTGTTCATTCAAACAGCTTTTTAGAGATAAGAAACTAAAAAAAGAGGAAAAAAGTTAAATGTTTAAAATTGCTACGTCTGCAAAGTTTTTAACAACTTTTAACAAACCTTTCAGATTTTTTCATATGTACATTTAAAACTACACGTAAAAAAATTAAAAATACGTTTATTTAAAAATATACGTGCTTAAAACAGCACAAATTTGTTTACATAATACAGTGAAAAATAGTAAAAATAACCCCAGAGGCAGAACCCAAATAATGAGATTTGTTGTATGAAATAAAAAAAAAAATGCGTACACAATGTGAAAAAGGAGAGGTTAGAGATCAAAAGAGAAAAAATAGCTAAAATGTCACTTGAGGAAGTTGCCATTCAAAATCCAAACAAAACATATAAGTTCTTCTAAAATTCCTTTTAGAAGTAGGGGAGCGCTGCCGGAAAAGAAAAAGAAGCAATACAGTGTAGTGTAGTCATGCCAATAAGGTCAAATCAGCATATAGAAACTAAATCAATTTGCACACAGAAATGTAAAATGTAAACTCAGCCTCTCAGACAAACAATGACTTCAGACTGTACTGTATCTTCTTAACAGGTCGAAAGGCAAGCTATCTCATTTGTCTCCCTATGCCTTATGTCAGGGATCATCAAACTCTCAGTCCAAAAGAGGGCCGCCAACAGAAATCATGGACAAATGAAAGGAGCAGGGCCCCCCGAACCCATAGCGTACACCCCCCCAACCCATAGCGCACCTACCACGAAACAATATCTTTTAGCGCGCAACTTTTACTTAACTGTTTTCTTATTGTGATTCAGAAAAAAACATTACAATGCAACCTATTTATTTTTATATTTTCAACAAAAGACATGTGACTGCCTGCCTGGGTGGCTGAGTGGGTGAGTGGATGACTGGGTGGGGGAATGACAGTAGAATGACAGTTGGGTGAATGACGGTGTGTGGGTGAATGATAGTGGGTGGGTGAATGATGGTTGTTTAACGTGGGTGGGTGAATGACAGTGGGTGGGTGAATGACAGTGGGTGGGTGAATGACGATGGGTCGGTGGGTGAATGACGGTGGGTGGGTGAATGGGAGACAGTGACTGGGTGAATGACAGTGACTAGGAGGGTGGGTGGGTGACAGTGACTGGTTGGGTGGGTGAATGACAGTGACTGGGTGGGTGGGTGAATGACAGTGACTGGGTGGGTGGGTGAATGACAGTGTCTGGGTGGGTGGGTGAATGACAGTGAATGGGTGGGTGAATGACAGTGACTGGGTGGGTGGATGACAGTGACTGGGTGGGTGAATGACAGTGACTGGGTGGGTGGATGACAGTGACTAGGTGGGTGGGTGAATGACAGTGACTAGGTGGGTGGGTGAATGACAGTGACTAGGTGGGTGGGTGGGTGACAGTGAGTGGGTGGGTGAGTGACAGTGGGTGGGTGGGTGAATGAGATGGGTGGGTGAATGACAATGGGTTGGTGGCTGACGATTGAATGACGACGGGTGGGCGGGTGGGTGATTGACGATGGGTGGGTGGGTGAATGACGGTGTGTGGGTGGGTGGGTGAATGACGTTGTGTGGGTGGGTGAATGACGGTGGGTGGGTGAATGGGAGACAGTGATTGGGTGAATGACAGTGACTGGGTGGGTGAATGACGGTGGGTGGGTGAATGACGGTTTTGGGTGAATGACAGTGGGTGAATAGGAGACAGCGACTGGGTGAATGACGATGGGTGTGTGGATGAATGACGGTGGGTGGGTGAATGACGGTGGGTGGGTGACAGTGACATTCATTTGACAGTGACTGGGTTTGACGGTGACTGGGTTGGGTGGGTGACAGTGACTGGGTGACAGTGACTGGGTGGATGACAGTGACTGGGTGGATGGGTGACAGTGACTGGGTGACAGTGACTTAGACAGTGAATGGGTGGGAGGATGGGAGACAGTGACTGGGTGGGAGACAGTGACTGGGTGGGAGACAGTGACTTGACAGTGACTGGGTGACAGTGACACTTGACAGTGACTGGGTGGGTGGGTGTGTGGGTGACAGTGACCGGGTTGACTGACTTTGGGAGACAATGACTGTGTGGGTGACACTGACTGGGTGGGTGGGTGACAGTGAGACAGTGACTGGGTGGGTGACAGTGACTGGGTGGGTGGGTGACAGTGAGACAGTGACTGGGTGGGTAACAGTGACTTGACAGTGAGACAGTGACTGGGTGGGTAACAGTGAGTGGGTGGGTGGGTGACAGTGAGACAGTGACTAGGTGGGTGACAGTGACTGGGTGGGTGACAGTGACTTACCTTGACCGGGTTGGTGCAGCTTGCCACCGGACTCTTTCCCCTCCTGCCCCCGATATCCCTGCGACAGCTGCCCGGGAAGGGAGGTGGGCTTGGGGGTGCGGGAGGTGGGCTCGGGGGGGGGCATGGGAGGTGGGCTCGGGGGGCCCACGGGAGGTGGGCTCAGGGGGAGCACGGGAATCTGGCCGCGGGGGGAGTGCGGGAAGCAGGCCGCAGGATTAGCTGGTACTTTCCAATTCGTCCCACGTTGGGAACGGGGGGGGGGAGGGGCCGCCGCAGGAGGAGCAGGAAGGAGGAGCTGGTACTTCCCCCCTCCGTCCCACATTGGGAGCGGGGGGGGAGGGGCCGCCGCAGGAGGAGCTGGCAGGAGGAGCTGGTACTTCCCCCCTCCGTCCCACGTTGGGAGCGGGGGGGAGGGGCCGCCACAGGAGGAGCTGGCAGGAGGAGCTGGTACTTCCCCCCTCCGTCCCACGTTGGGAGCGGGGGGAGAGGGGCCGCCGCAGGAGGAGCTGGCAGGAGGAGCTGGTACTTCCCCCCTCCATCCCACGTTGGGAGCGGGGGGGAGGGAGCTGCCCTGACCTGCGCATGCGCACCGGGACCTGCGCGCCGGGACCGCTGGGGAATCGCCACCATTTTTCGCCACACACTTGCTTCTCCGCCGCCCACGCGCTTGCTCCCGCATCACGCCTGCCCCGCAATTCCTGAGGAGAGCCGCACGGACGTGCCCCAAGAGCCGCAAGTGGCTCGCGAGCCGCGGCTTGACGACCCCCTGCCTTATGTTGTCATTTACCTGTTGCATTTAACCCCATTCTTTGTTGTTTATATAACCTTGTATTTTCATTCTTTAAAGTGCTGCGTTGGTGCTATATGAATAAAAATATACATACGAAAATAATACATTTGTGGCATGTGGAGAAAAAATATGACATATCGTTGGTGTATGTGTGTCTCAAAGGGATAGTCACACACAAAAAATATATATATATATATATATTTGCCATAATCATATTTTTGTTCGATAGTTTCAGGCACATTGAAAAGAAGTGTCAGTGTTCCTGGAGGAGAAAAACAGCCCCAAGCAAGGTATGTATAATTAGGTTACTTTAAATATGAATGTAATACCTCTTTAACTAATGTATTTAAAATTGTTATAATTAAAATGTACAGTATATGACAAAAATGTTGTACAACATTAGAAAGCTGATATCCAAACGTGGTTGTTCAGAGAAGGTTTGATTATAATTTATTTTAGAAGTACTATCATTTTTAGAATTTGAGACATTGACACAGATATATTAATGTCTCCTGGGATTGGGATATGGGATTTTTTTACTTTGATAAATGTGTTGCCGCTTGTTTCCCGCAGCTTTGCCCACATTTTTCAGCCAGGAGACTTTGATTCCTTACCCCAATTATTTCTTATTGATCAGATGAGTCTCTAACCCTCATAATAGCAAATAAAGAGATTAACCCATCACTTCCTGAAGAGGTTAGAATTATTCATGTTTTTTTTTCTCATATAGCTGAAGATTTGTACTCTTTTGTTGAGATATGTCAAAACTCGGCCCGCAAATTAGTTTTAGACAATATTCAATTTGCAGACGAATATTCCAATACGAAGATATTGTAAAAAAAATGAAAGAGAATGTATGCATTTTCACTGGTGGACACTAAAGATGGGTGATTTCTTTTTTTTTTAAATCAGATTTTTACATTTATTTTAGAGAGCAATCTGAAATCCAGGACAGGATGGTTTAAAATCTGGACATTAATTAATCCGCAGGAGGAGATCTCTCTCTCTCTTTCTCTCTTCATGAATTAATCTGTGTATGGACTTTTAAATACCTAGCCACAGATTGTGGAATTCACTGATCGGATTCTTAACCATCTGTCCGTATTGTATCCAATGGCAGATTTGGGTTGATTTGCCCTGATTTTGTAGTGTAGATTGGGCGGATTTTGGTGTGGGGGGGATGAATTTGGTATAAAACCCAGAGAAACGGATTAGCACTGATTCGCTCATCTCTTGTGGCCACAATTCGCACATTCGATTCAACTTGACATTTGATTTGCCCTGAAGTTCCAGACTCTAAAATATGGCTTTTGCTGAGGGGAAGGGAAACCCATATTTCCGGGTCTCGAACTTCTGGACGAATCCAATATTAGGATTCTAATGGGCCAATAGTGGTGGCCGGCAGTATGGCATACATTCAAATACATTCAAAAGTCATGAATAATTTGCATATTAGTTCTGTTTTGGTAAAATGGATTTTGTTTTTGTCAGTTGAGGACATGCAACATTCACAAAGTCCTAGATTCACTAGCTCCATTAAATCAAAAATAATGTGCAATACATTGAAAAAAATAATGCAGGCTCTTCCCGATTTTAATGCCATTTTAACTAGGAATTATATATGCATGATAGCAGTGCAATAATCCATTCATTGTCATATCAGTTTTTTGGTAATCATTCAGGAAAACCGTCATCATCACTTTCGCAACTGCCTTAATAATGACAAGAATCCACATGCAAATATCACTTTTTTCTACCATTGGCTTATGTAATGAGATTGATCACAAAACCCTATGACAGAAAATAAATTTAAACATGAATTATTATTCTTTTCAGAGTTACCATTTTGCTCCTCAAAGAATGTACTATATCTGGAAAATTAACAGCTATAGTAAAAGATTATTAGAATTTGGGTTAATGTTACGTTATTTTGGGATAATGCAGCATTATTTTCAAATAATGGGATAATATTCTCAACAAGACACTGAAATTTAAAAAGGGAAATGAGATACCGGTGAACACACCTGGCATACCTGGGAAATATGCTAAGTTAAATATGCTAAATATATTCACTGTATTTCAATGTGCATGTTTCACAGGTATCTTTCTCCACAGAATGAAGGTTAATCAATCTCACTGTGTCTCTCACTCACTTTCTTCCTCTTTCTCTCTCTCTCTAACCCCTTCTCCAAAAGGTATGCCAGTCAATTGGCCCTCTCTTAAAATGGTCTCTCTTGTTTTTTTTTCTAAAAGCACCATTTCAGTGTCTATATGAGCTTAATGTCATATTAGATATACAGATGAATACAGGATAAATGTATTTTAGCTATAATGAGCTAATTTGCATATAAATTCAATTATAGGCTAAAGCAGTAAAATTCAGGGCATTATTGAAAACCCTGCTCTCTGATTGGTTAAAATTCCGGGCATTATCCACAGTAATGCCCTGAATTTCAGCAGCTTGCAAAATGCAGTTTTCAATCTGTTTATTTCCAGCCAATCAGCTTTCATAACAGCTGAGACAGGGCAGGGGATTGGTTTGAATTAAGTAAAAGCTCCGAGACATGGCAGGGGATTGGTCAAAAAGTATCAGCCACGGGTTTACTCCTCCCCCTCCCGAGCTGACTGAGATTTTCTGAGCAGATTCAGTTGAATTGGGGGGGGGGGGGGAGAGTCTGCAAAGAAGTAAGTGTGTTGTGTATAGAGGTGCAGTGTTGTGTGTGTGTGTGTGGGGGGGGGGGGGAGGGTGTAGAGGTGCTGTGTTGGGGGGAGAGTGCAAAGTTTAGTAAGTGGCTGCATTTTTTATTGTGGCTGCAGTGTGTGTGTGTGTGTTGTGCTGTTGTATGTGTAGCAGCAGTTTGTGTGAGTGTAGAGCTGATGTGTGTGTGTGTGTGTTTGTCACTAGCAGTGTTTATGGGTGTAGCATGTGTGTGTAGCAGCAGAGTTTGTGTGTGTGTAGAGCTGCTGTGTGTGTAGAGCTTCTGCTGTGCGTGTAGAGGTGCTGTATAGTGAGTGTAGAGGAGGTGCTGTGTTGTGTGTCTAGCGCTCCAGTGTGTGTGTGTGTGTGTGTGTGTGTGTGTGTGTGTGTGTGTGTGTGTGTGTGTGTGTGTGTGTGTGTGTAGGCACTGTATTGTGTGTGGTGTGCTGTTTTTTTTTTGTGTGTGTGTGTAGCAACAGTTTGTGTGTGAGCTGCTGTGTGTGTGTGTGTGTGTGTGTGTGTGTGTGTGTGTGTGTGTGTGTGTGTACACAGAGGGGGCGGCAGTGTGTGGATAAAGATATCTGCAGTGTAAGCGTATATAGAGGTGGTTTCATGTATTTACCATTTTATTTTAATAAAAAAATCTATTTAACTATACAAAAGTGTCTATTATTTATGAAATAAGCCCACATTTAGCCTATAATAGTAATAATCCCCTCAGAACAGGGCATTACTGGCAATAATGCCCTGGCTGAGTTAAAGTCCCTCGGCTTCGCCTCAGGCCTTCAACTCTTCCAGCCAGGGCATTATTGGCCAGTAATGCCCTGTTCTTCAGGGATTATTACTTAATTATAGGCTAAAGCAGTAAAATTACGGACATTAATTTAATTCCTGCTCTCTGATTGGTTAAAATTACGGGCATTATTCGTTCAGGAATGCCCGGAATTTTGTTGCAGCTTGCAATGTGTTTATTTCCGATCAGCCAATCAGCTTTCAGAACAGCTCTGAGACAGGGCAGGGAATTGGTCAGGAAGTATCAGCCACGAAGATTCAGCTGAATTGGGGGGAGGGAGAGGGGGGGCGGAGAGAGCATCTGCAAAGCAAGTGAGTGGCTGTCTACAGTTTGTTTGTGTGTGTGTGTCAGTGTCAGCAGCAGTGTTTATGGGTGTAGCAGCAGTGTGTGTGTGTGTGTGTGTGTAGCAGCAGCAGAGTTTGTGTGTAGCAGCAGTTTGTGTGTGTAGAGCGGCTGTGTTGTGTGTAGAGCTGCTGTGTTGTGTGTAGAGCTGCTGTGTTGTGTGTTGAGATGCTGTGTGTGTGTGTGTGTGTGTGTGTGTGTTTGTGTGTTTCAGTGTCAGCAGCAGTGTTTAAGGGTGTAGCAGCAGCAGTGTGTGTGGTGTGCTGTTCTGATGTATGTGTGTGTGTAGCAGCAGAGTGTGTGTGTAGAGCTGCTGTGTTGTGTGTTGAGCTGCTGTGTTGTTTGTTGATTAAACAGTGATATGCTGCACACCATACTGCTGCGACACACTTTATTCGAGCAAATACCCAGTATGTACCTGGCAGATACCTGGAATGCGCCGCTCCTCACCTCTGACAAGCCCCGTTGCGTTTGCCTTCCCAGCCATGGTTCATGCCTGACTGACGGGTGGCTGATCTGTTAAATGATAATGATTAGGATTTAATAGGCTGCAATGCTTCGCGTGTCTACCAGATGGCATAAATTCATGAATTGTAATGCAGTATATATATATATATATATATATATACTGTGCAGTATTGCAGCCAGCGGGAATAAAATGCTTCAATCCCTGCCTGGAAAATAACGCAATGCACTCGGGCAGAAAACAGTCACAAACCTCAATACACCCGAGTATACCCGAATTCGTGGGACTAGCCGAGCTCGAATAAAGTGTGTCGCCAGTGTAAGTCATATAAACAAAACAGTATTACCGGTGCTGCTGGTTCAAAGGGATACCTGTCACAAATATCCAAGCTTGAACTGTGAAAAGGAAAGATCCAGCACTCCACGGATTTGCAAAAGTATCAAATTTATTGCGCCATACACAACGACCGTTTCGACCATAGTAGGTCTTTTTCAAGTGAGTGTTGAGCTGCTGTGTGTGTGTAGAGGTGCTGTGTGTGTGTGTGTGTGTGTACAGATGGGGCGGCAGTGTGTGGAAATAGCTAGCTGCAGTGTAAGCGTATATAGAGGTGGTTTATTGTATTTACCATTTTATTTTAATAAAAAAATCCATATAACTATACAAAAGTGTCTATTATTTATGAAAAAAGCCTACATTTAGCATATAATAGTAATAATCCCCTCAGAACAGGGCATTGCTGGCCAATAATGCCCTGGCTGGAAGAGTTGAAGGCCCAAGGTGAAGCAGAGGGCCAGTATTATTGTAGTAGCCAGTAGTATTATTGGCCAGTAATGCCCTGTTCTTCGGGGATTATTACATAAATAATGGCTGCTACAAATAATGTCACGGTTTTAAAAGAGTAAATCCTGGTTAACGTTACATTATTGGCTTTAGTGAATATTGCGTTAGGCCTAAGAGGTGTTAATTTAAGTTAACATCGGGATAAAAAAAGGATCTTGGCAAATCAGGGCTAAAGTGTTACACAGGAGCTAATACCACTAACCCAACTAACTCCCTTGCATACCAGAGACTGCTAAATCTTATGGCAAACCATAGGTTAACCCACACTTTTCACCTCCATGGGGCTTAACCACCCTCTCCCAAACTCCCCCGAGGCAACTTCCCCATAACCCAGCACTACTACCCCCACCTCAATGCACCTAACAACCCCTCATCTATAGGAATGACTTTAAACCTATTGGCCAATGTTGACTAATAAGGCTGTAGCAATAAATACAAAATAACAATGGTGGGCACTCACCTACTGTACTTGATGTCTGTATGAATTCAGAAGCAGTGCTGGAGCAGGTAAGATGTCAATCCATGATCCTATTAAGTAATGGTCATCAATAAAAAAACAAAACATGTAGCACTCAAATGCAAAAGAGATAAAACACAGCAAACAACTTTTCTCTGCACATGACGAAGGTTATCCAGAAATGTTGTGCTTCTCTTTGCCCCTGTGTATGTTACATCTCTCTTCATATATTAAACAATTATATTTTGGGGCAATAGCAATTTGATGTATTTTATCTCTTTTGCATTTGAATGCTACAGGTTTTTTTAATTGTTTAATAAGTCTGTAGCCCAGTGAACAAAATATAACATGTAAAAAACAAGAATAAATAAACATTTCAATATACATCAAGGGGCCATTAACCCCTTGAGTGCCAGTGAGACTACCTACACCATCTCAAGGAGGACCTAAGTAGCCTCATAGGCACTCAAGGGGTTAATATATATAAAAGACCACTTATTCATTCTACAGTGAGGTCATCGAAGGTCTCCATGGTCAATGACTCCCCAGAATTAATCCAATTAGGTAATCCAATGGTTCGATGCCCAACCATTAAAAATAATCAATTAATATCTTAAAATTATTTTGTCTTGTCCAAAGAGAAAAAAAAACTGCCATGCCAAAAGCCATGGGCCTGATAGCCTTAAGTAATCCGCATCTCTCCATGTCCCTCAACAACTAGTATGCATCATTAGTAAGAGCTGTTAACACATGGTAAATCAACCAATCTGTTATTTAATGTTATGCGACCGTAACAGGCCCTACAGTATATAAGATTGCATCAATTTCCATAGAGGTTTATTCTATAAGCAAAAGAGGATCATGGCCTTCACATAGCATTGAGGAGGGGTCATCGAGGGACATGGTTTAATGTGGATTGCTGTAGGCCATCGGGACCTGGATTAGGTTGGTTTTGAGGCTGCAGGTGATATATTTTTGTCTCTATAGTTCAATTTTTTTCATTGAGCACGTGGCAAAGACGGGATTATTTTTATACTTTCGTTTGTTATTATTTTTGGAGGGGAGGGGGACTTTTTTATGGTTAGCATTTCCCCATTAGAATACATAATTAGAGTAGTTCCAAGGGATTATTCACCCTGAAGACCTTGGAGGACCTCATCGTATCTAGCCACTTGGCTACTAAGAGCTTAATAATGTATATTAAAAAGTTGTTAGAAAGTTATTTATTTACTTTATTTTATTTTTATTTATAAAAGGTTTTACCAGGAAGTAATACATGGAGAGTTACCTCTCGTTTTCAAGTATGTCCTGGGCATAGTTATGATGACAAATAATACATGATTACAAATACATACAGCTCAACCCCGTTATAGCGCGATCTGCTATAACGCGGATCCGCTTATAACGCGGTTTGAGCGTGGACCCCGAATTTACTCACTGCACACTGCATACATTCACAGCACACTGCATACACTCACAGCACACTGCATACATTCACAGCACACTGCACACACTCACAGCACACACTCACAGCACATTGCACATACTCACAGCACACTGCATACACTCACAGCACACTGCATACACTCACAGAACACTGCATACACTCACAGCACACTGCACACACTCACAGCACACTGCACACACACACACACACTCACAGCACACTGCACACATACACACTGACACACACACAGCACACTGCACAGCACACTGCATACATTCATAGCACACACTCACAGCACATTGCATACGTTCACAGCACACTGCACACACTCACAGCACACTGCACACACTCACAGCACACTGCACACACTCAGCACACACTCACAGCACACTGAATACACTCACAGCACACTGCATACACTCACAGCACACTGCATACACTCACATCACACTGCACACACTCACAGCACACTGCATACACACAGCACACTGCACACACACACACTGACACACACACACACAGTCTCACACAGTCAAATACACACACACACACACACACACACACACACAGAGACACTGTCTCTTTAAGGGAGCTTGCTCTCGCAAGATGGAAGCAGAAGCAGGAAGCAGAGACAGGGAGAAGAGCTGCCAGATGCCGGGTAAGTGCTGTGTGCTGTTGCCGCTGCCCCATCGGGTCTGGGAACACTGGGAGAGTTCTCAGCTTTCCCCCTCCGGCGGACACGGTACCACCACAAAAAAAAAAAAATTTGGCCCCCGAGGACCGCGCTATAACGGGGTTAAGCTATAGTTTCATAAGTGAACAGGGATATAAGACATTACATGTACAGTTAAAGATAATATATATTATAGGCGTATGTAACAGTTACAGACCAGATTAAAATGTGATACAGCTTTAGTTTTGAAAGAACTTAAACTGGTGGCGGATGTGAGAGTTTCCGGTAGATTGTTCCAGTTTTGGGGTCCACGGTAAGAGGAGGAGGAGTGGTCGGATATTGTGTTGAACCTTAGTACCATGAACAGTCTTTTGGAGTCAGATCTCAGATGATAAGTGCTGCGTGTGGTAGGGGTGAGGAGCTTGTTTAGATAGGCGGGTAGCTTGCCGAGAAAGTATTTGAAGGCAAGACAGGAAAGATGAACCTTGCGCCTAGACTCAAGTGATGACCAATCTAGTTCTTTGAGCATTTCTCTGTGGTGTGTGTTGTGGTTGCATTGGAGGACAAAATGGCATATTGAATTGTAGAGGGTATCAAGTTTGCTAAGGTGAGTTTGGTGTACCGAGCCATATACTATGTCCCCATAGTCGATAATTGGCATTAGCATCTGCTGTGCGATACGCTTTCTGACCAGCAAACTTAGGGAGGATTTGTTCCTATAAAGTACACCTAGTTTGGCATAGGTGTTGGTTTCAGGGTATCAATGTGCATCCCAAATGTTAAATGAGAGTCAACCCATATGCCCAAGTATTTAAAACTAGTAACGGGCTAGGATGGCCTGTCCCAAATACCATTGTTACAGTCTTGTCAGTGTTTAAAAACAGCTTGTTTTGGGAAAGCCAATTTTCAAGTCTCAAAAAGTCAGATTGAAGTACGTGTCCAAGGTTGGAGAGGCTAGGGCTGTGTGCATATATGATTGTGTCATCTGCATACATGTGTATTGAAGTTCCCTTACAAGCTGTAGGAAGATTAATGATAAGAGAACACTGAGAAGAGTAAGGGCCCCAGAACAGAGCCTTGCATGACATTGAAGGTGATATCCAAGGGGTTGTGAAGTTAGAGCCTAATATAGACACATGTTGGGATCTACCTGATAGGTAGGAATGGAACCAGTTTAAAGCATGCTTCCCTATTCCTGAGCACTGGAGTTTGTTTAGCAAGATAACATGTTCAACAATATTAAAAGCCTTTGCAATATCTAGAAATATTGCACCAGTAAGTTGTCCCAGTTCCATTGCACACTAGATCTCATTGCAAACTTTTAGGAGGTAGTTACTGTGGAGTGTTTGGGGCGAAAGCCAAATTGGAATTGGCTAGGGAAATTTGTCTTGTTACTGTATAGTAATCCCTTAATTGGGAACATATTTATCCATGTCTTTGTGTACTATTAGGAGAAGAGTGATTGGCCTGTAGTTTGGGACAGAGTTTTTGTCCACACTTTTGAAGATTGGGACAACGCTGACAGTTTTCCATATCTTTGGGATATGGCCTGCAGACAGAATAGAGTTGACTGGGGAAGCAATCGATTTGACAATGGCTAGGGCACCAAGTCTTAAGAGCTTAGATTGCAGTAAGTCAGGTCCACATTGGCTGCTTAGTTTTAATTTGAGGAGCACTTGTGTAATCTCTTCAGCTACTGGGACAAATTGAAAATTGTGAACAGTGTTGGGAGAGGGTGGGGCTATAGGGGTACTCTCAGAATGAGGTTCATGTTTGTGGCTTAGGTTGTATTTTGCTAATATGTTAGTAGCACACCCCACAAAGTATTAATTGAATGCATTTGCAATGTCAGTGGGGTTTGTCAGAGTAAGTTTCTCATTAATGGTTTTCAGAAAAAAGAGAGCAAAACAGTACACTGCCAGGGAGCCAGGTGGTGTAAATATAAAAGATCTATTTATTCAGCAACACTTCACAAAAACATACCCCCAAGTTGTGAGAAAGTACCTCCTACGCGTTTCGGACCATGGGAGTCCTTTATCAAGGAGTATGGGGGATAAGAAGAAGGGAACCCCTTTAAATACACCCTATCCTTAACAAATCACCAATCCAAAATTTGAAAATTGGCGCCAAAACCGGGTGCGCGCCGGTGTGACGTCATGCGTGTGAGCCCCCTGTGTTGCGTCCCAGAATTCACTGGATCACGCAACCCCAGGCCACACCTCCTCATGACCGCCAAGTCGGCACACCCACCACAGTGATGGCTACAAGGTAGGAGGAGGGTGTCTCCACCCTTAGGGGAGGGCCTGGGGTTGCGTGATCCAGTGAATTCTGGGATGCAACACAGGGGGCTCACACGCATGACGTCATACCGGCGCGCACCCGGTTTTGGCACCAATTTTCAAATTTTGGATTGGTGATTTGTTAAGGATAGGGTGTATTTAAAGGGGTTCCCTTCTTCTTATCCCCCATACTCCTTGATAAAGGACCCCCATGGTCCGAAACGCGTAGGAGGTACTTTCTCACCCCTTGGGGGTATGTTTTTGTGAAGTGTTGCTGAATAAACAGATCTTTTATATTTCCACCACCTGGCTCCCTGGCAGTGCACTGTTTTGCTCTCTTTTTTCTGATTGGACTACTATCTACAGATTTGCATGCCCTCTGGATGGACTATGCCGGAATCTTACAGATAGATGGAGTGGGTAAGAGTTTAATATGCATTATTTGTGATTATTATAGATTAGTACCAGCAATAGCACTGTCTTGTCTCCAATGAGGGGTCACTAGAATGCCTTAGGGTACAATAGTTGGTCCCCTTCAGGAGATAGGTGACCCACATATCACATCTCATAGTGTACCCACTCCGTTATTGATTCTGTCCATCAGTCCTGTTTTATTACTACAGACATATATTGTGGAATTTCCACTGACGTTGGAGCACCCATTCCACCCTATACCCCTATTCATTAATGATATTACATGGTTGTTGATGGCTGGAAGACTGGAATATATTGTTGATAACCTTCCAGAAGTTTGCTGGATTTGATGTATTCTGGCAAAGATTGTCAGAGTAATATTGTGCTTTTACATGTCTTGTTTGCCTTGTGCACATATGCCACAGGCATCTGTAGTTATTAAGATCCTTGGTAGTGCCAGTTACTTTGTAGCTTTTCCTCAAGGCATCCCTAAGATGGTAGAGCTATAAGGTTGTTATCCATGGAAGGTGCCCCCCCGTACTCTTATTCTGCATAGTGGAGCATGGGTATCACAGGGTTTTAAGAACTCGGATTGGAAATAGTTGAGTGCAGACTCGGAGTCGGGAATTCACTTGATTCTGTACCACAGGCAGCTGGTAAGGTCAGCCAGAAACTATTATGGGTTACAGTTTCTAAATGTTCTAATGAGGAGAACTTTATGGCTTGATTTGGGTGGTTTGATTTTCCTTACACAGTACACTATTGCATGGTCACTGAAAATGTCAGGAAGGATGCCAGAGGATTGGATTCTGCTGTGATTAGAGGAGAGAATCCAGTCTAGCAAGGAATGGTTATGAGATTTCAGATTTGTCCGTGTGGGTTGGGAAATGAGTTGCGTTAGGCTAAGTGACTTGAGTTGTATCTGGATTTTTTTGTTTTTAGGGTTGAGCTAATTGTAGTTGAAATCCCCAAGAATTAGCAGCTCACTCTTCTCATTCAAAGAAGAACTAGAGCCAAGAAACTGGGCAATATTATTCAGGGACTGTAGAGGGGCATTAGGGGGGTGGTAGATGCCAGCAATCAGGACAGGCTTAGAAACGGGAAGGCAGATTTTGCCAATTAGCATTTCAAAAGAGGGTGTGCTTGGGGGGCAATTTAACAGCGTAAATTGTAAGGGTCTGCAATATAAAATAACACCCCTTCTCCTCTCTATGATTTATCTTTCCTAGAAATGGAATATCCCATAATGGAGATATTTGCATCGAGAGTTTTAGGGGTTAGCCATGTTTCTGTGAGAACGTTGGATTTGGGTTTATGCATAAGGCACCATGCCCTTAGTTCATCCAGTTTGGGGAGCAGATTCCGGATATTTATATGGACGACCGATTGACCGTTTTGGAATTTGAAGGGGGTATTCTCAGTTGTATGGGACAGAGTTGAAAAGGGAGCGCCTGGGTTAAGTTCAATATCACCTGCTAAAGAGAGTAACAGTATGAGTAGAAATTTGAGTAGTTGTTTGCAGGCTGTAAATTTGTGATATTTGCCATTAGAATGAGCGGTGGTTGGTGTACTGGTTTTCAAAGTTCTCCACCAACATTAAGTAGATAATGAAAAAAGTAGTACTCCAGTCATTTTTCAGCGGAATGTGTTTTATGCAAACCCCAACATTTTGGTTCAACTTAGTGGACATTTCTCATCTTGTTATTTATTTCCAGCAAAATGATAATGTACGGTATTTAAACTAGCACCCAACAATGAGGTTGTATGTGCCTTAATACTTTTCAATTTTGCTTACTATAATGTTTATGGTAAAAATGAACTTTAAAGTAATTATCTCTATGACTTAATTGTTAATGGAAATGGTTAAAAAAGATGACTGTTTTACTGTGTAGAATTGTAAAAGTAATTAATTGAATTATTCTGAAAACTTCGTATGTTTTATACTTTATAGGGAGCGTACTGGAAGCACAGGTTGTAAACCAAGACCAGGTACTTTATTGCTTTCAACAGATAGTGTTTTGAAACCTAGCCGTATCCAGGTTAATAACATACAATGCTATCTTTTCCTTTTATTTCTTCAGCTATGCTGCCTTTTGACCTTCTTCTGAAATCTCCTTCGCTGGTGTTCAGGGCTCAAACTATGAAACTATCAGCTTCCTTAGGGACAGGGTGGCATTCCCACAGCCTTCCTACTGTGGTTCTTCATAGTCTGAAAGATTCTGGTATTTCCTTTCAGTGGAACTATTCATTTTCCTTTTTTCCCATTTAATAAGTATTCATAGGTGAAACTAATTGCAGGAAAATAGAAGCATGCTTTGTAAGCTATTTACCAAATTATTTTACTCACATTGCTGTAAGGCACATTTTATGGTTGATGACGTCAACAGTGCGTCAGTAGTGCACCTCAGTACTCTGATACTTACTTGATTTAAACACTCTAAGAATCAGTTAAACTAAGATGTGGGCTGAATCAGGAACCCACTAGCAACAGTTAGGACTCAGCAATATCACATGCCATCTCAGTAGTATGACTGCAGACTCTGTTTAAATCACAGCTGAAGTAAGTGATTTACAGCCACTGCATAGGTCATAGAATAGCCTTGCAATGTAGTTAACCTAACATTATAAGGTTCAGATATGTTTGGTCTTCACTAGTCCACTATTGGGATCTATTAGCTCTCCAAAACACTTACATTCTTTACTTCTGCCAGATTAATTAAGAAATCAATAATATGAAGTGGGTTGACAGCTATTAGCATTATTAGTGAGTTTATATTATGCTACATTTGTTCTGTAAATATTTACTGCAGTTTGTCAGCAAAAGTGCTCACTCCTAGGGAAAAAGACAGGTTTACTAAACTTAGGGAATTATATCTTTAATTCCATGATTTTCTACCTTTTTGGAGTATTAATAATCTGTATATAAACAAATGAGCATGATACAGACCATAATTAGTCCCTGTCAATCTAGGGGAACCAGGGTATCTAGGTAATAATCTACCATCATGTATAACCATACTGAGATATACTGGGATCTGCAAACCCGGCGCTTCTTAGTTATACTGTGCATCACTGAACTATAGCTGTACAAAGCTATGCATAGGACTGGCACATAAACATGACCATTTTTTTCTAATTAAGGAACATAATACTGTAGTGGTTATTTGTCTTGGTGCAAGTAACCCTACATGGTACACCACTAGGATTTAAGTGTGTTCCTCATTTTTTGTTCTGTGATTTTTTGGTTATACTGAGCACCTAAGCGCAAATTGAGGTTTTAATTTAGTTAGTTCTCTTTCTCCATTTCAAATTAAATAAAATTTATTTGTTTTCATTTAACAGAGGATGAGTGCATCATCAGGGATTCTTTCTCTCTGTTCATATCTTAATATATAAAATCGAATGGTTAGTGAGGTTAGTGCTATCTGCGGTGAATCTGATTGGTCCGTGACTCATTGGCCAAGAGGTACGTCCCACTGTGACATCACCTCCTTCACTCTCACACACTTGCAGTCACACCACACGCCCAGAACCTCTGAGGACTCCTTGGTACACAGTCACCCCCTCACACTCACACACTCAGTGTCACACTCAACACTACACACACTCACACTCAACCCTGTACACACACACACACACACACTGTCACCCCTGTGTACACACACATTCACAGTCACCCCTGTGAAACAACAACCTGTACACACACACACACACACACACACACACACACACACACACTCTCAGCCCTGGTCACCCCTGTGTACACACACACACCCCCTATGCTCACCTCTCCCGGCGCTCCCGCTCCCCTCATCTTCATCCCCGGCGGGGGAACAGGCAGCGGACCTCGCGGCGCCTCATCTCCATCCCCGCGCAGCGGACCCCCTTCCTCCCTCGCGATGCGCCTAAGATGGCGGCGGCGCCGAGTGAGAAGATGTCCCTGTGCACACGCGCGCACATTACACCCCCTCTGCTCACCTCTCCCGGCGCTCCCGCTCCCCTCATCTCCATCCCCGGCGGGGGAACAGGCAGCGGACCTCGCGGCGCCTGATCTCCATCCCCGGCGGGGGAACAGGCAGCGGACCCCCTTCCTCCCTCGCGATGCGCCTAAGATGGCGGTGCCTTTCACGCCCCCCCCTGCCTTTCACACACCCCCCCTGCCTTTCACGCCACCCCCTGCCTTTCACGCCACCCCCCTGCCTTTCACGCCACCCCCCTGCCTTTCACACCCCCCCTCACGGCCTCCGGGCAACGCCGGGTATATCAGCTAGTATATATATATATTAGCCGTTCTTCCCAGGTAGCACCCCTCCAATTATTAATCTAAAGCTGATCAGGGATCATCTCCCCCTTTCTGTGATACATTTTATGGTTGCACTGAATGTAAAAAAAAAACATCTCAGAGGCTTATGTACCATAATTAATTTGAAAGAAAAAGATTGGATGAGCCTATTCTTAGGGTGACCAGATTTTGAAAATGAAAAACCGGGACATTTTTTTTTACATATCAGTTTATTTATTGTAGTACACTTATACTTTATTACCATTAGTCCTTGTTACGTGTGTGTGTGTGTGTGTGTGTGTGTGTGTGTGTTGACCTCACTAAATCGAACAAAAAAAAACCCAAATGTGAATGATTCTGAACCCCTTAACCAGTGTCAGGATGCCCCCTCTTCACAATTACTAAAGCAGCAATCCCGCCTGGGATCTTACCTGATCCGCAGTCCCTCAAGGTATTATACAGAGGGGAGGTATTCCCTACCTGTCTTCCGAGGTCTCCCGTGTGAAACTTGAGTCAGATCTGGAAGAAAGAAGGGTAGGTTAATTCGGTGTAGGTATACGGCAGTTAAGATAAGACAGGGAGGGTGAGAGAGACAGAGAGAGAGAGAGACAGAGAGAGAGACAGAGAGAGAGACAGAGACAGAGAGAGAGACAGAGACAGAGAGAGAGACAGAGACAGAGAGAGAGACAGAGACAGAGAGAGAGACAGACAGAGAGAGAGAGAGACAGAGAGAGAGGGAGAGAGAGACAGAGAGAGAGAGACACAGAGAGAGAGAGAGAGAGAGACAGAGAGAAAGAGAGGATGAGAGAGAGAGCGGGTGAGAGAGAGGGTGAGAGAGAGGGTGAGAGAGAGAGAGTGAGAGAGAGAGGGTGAGAAAGAGAGGGTGAGAGAGAGAGGGTGAGAGAGAGAGGGTGAGAGAGAGACAGACAGAGAGAGGGTGAGAGAGAGACAGACAGAGAGAGGGTGAGAAAGACAGACAGAGAGAGGGTAAGAGAGATAGACAGAGAGAAAGTGAGAGACAGACAGAGAGAGGGGGAGAGGGAGAGAGGGAGAGAGGGAGAGAGGGGGGAGGGAGAGAGGGACAGGGAGAGAGGGGGAGACGGGGAGGGAGAGAGGGCAAGACGAGAGGGGGAGACGGGGAGGTAGAGAGGGGGAGACGGGGAGGGAGAGACGGGGAGGGGGAGAGGGGGAGACGAGAGGGGGAGACGGGGAGGGAGAGAGGGGGAGGGAGAGAGGGGGAGACGGGGAGGGGGAGACGGGGAGGGAGAGAGGGGGAGGGAGAGAGGGGGAGGGAGAGAGGGAGAGGGAGAGAGGGGGAGACAGGGAGAGGGAGTGAGGGAGACACATACAGGTACACACACACAGGTACACACACACAGGTACACTGGTACACACACACACAGTGGAGTACAGACAGAGGCAGCCACGAGCAGGTGGCTCCCCGCCACCCCCTGCACCCACCCCCACGCCCATCTCCCGCACCAAGGGGGGGGGGTGGATAGGAGCGCTGGGATGCAAAGGTACAAACTGCTGCCCCCCCCCCTCACACACACTGGTACACACACACTGGTACACACACACACACACACACGTACACACACACACACACACACACACACACACACACACACACACACACACACACACACACACACTGGTACACACACACACAGTGGAGTACAGACAGAGGCAGCCACGAGCAGGTGGCTCCCCGCCTCCCCCTGTACACACCCCCACGCCCATCTCCCGCACCAAGGGGGGGGGTGGATAGGAACGCCGGGATGCAAAGGTACAAACTGCCGCCCCCCCCCCTCCCCCGGCGGGCAGCCACGGGTTCCCGGGCAGAATGGGGGGACACCGCGCCGCCACCACTGCCCGCCCCCGCGCCCATCTCCCGCACCAAGGGGGCCGTAGGGGAGAGAGCGCCAGGACAGGAGGCAACGGACCCCCAGGCACGCTGGTTCTGCCCCACTCGGCCCGCCCCAAGCCCTGCCCCCCTCTAGGCAACCTGGTCCTGCCCCCCGCCCCCAGGCACCCTGGCCCTGCCCCCCCCACTGCACCCTTCCTTCCATCCATTCCCACATGCCGGGCCTTGGTGAAGGATGATGCCGGGGGCGGGGCTTAATGCCGGGACGCAGGGGATTGGCCAATAAGGTAGGAAACTGCTGGGGGGGGAAAGAGGGGGAGGCGGGACGCATCCAATCAGCAAGACCCATTTTCCACATAACACAAGCCCAACCCCTGGTATTAAAAAAAAAAAATACTTACCAGCCGGGCTGCTGCAGTTTCCTCCTCCGCGCCGCTGCAGACTCGCGCACAGCGCACCGCAGCTAATTACTCGCGCACTGCCGGCGACAAAAAAAAAAAAAACGGGGACACATTGAGGAAAACCCGGGACATTGCCGGGACACACAGGAAACCGGGACAGCTCTCGAAAAACCGGGACTGTCCCGGCAAAAGGGGGACGGGTGGTCATCCTACCTATTCTGCATAGCCCATCTAGCAAAAGGAATATATATTTGCAATAAATTCAAGATTTTATAACAGGATCAAATACTATAACCTTGAGGGGCAACATATCAACATATTTAGTACATTCCTGAAGGATGGCAAGTAGTATATTTTTAAGGTCATATTTAAGAAGCAATCCTAAGCGATAAAACTTTGGAGCGTCATAAGGTATCTTACTTTGCACCACTTTGCAAATATGGCCATTTGTCAGTTAGAAATATACTGTACATTGGAGTTTCAGTACAATTATTCTGTGACATAACACTTTCTATACCATATATTACATATTTTGAACACTTTAAGATAAAAAATCTATGAACCTTTCAAGTTTAGACCTCAAAGACTATCTGCAAACTTCTCAAAAAATAATACTAATGCAGAATTTACAGCATTCTATAGTGAACAGTATAAGATTCATATCCAAACGAAGAAGTTATGTTTCAGAGATTTAGAAGTTACTGTACAGTGTTCAGGGCTGAGTTTGTGTTACGCCGATGCTCGCCACAAACCGGGACCGGACCGCGGGGCTGAGGTGGGGTTATATAATCACCGACCTGAGTCCACGCAGACTGATCCGGAGTGCGCAGTTCGTAGTCGTACATCGCAGGGTCAGGATTGGAGAAGGCAGCATCGTCGTTATGGAAGCAGGAGTTCGGCAACAGGTAGTCAGGATTTCCCCGCTTCAGCTTAGGAGCATGAGCGCGGGGGTGGCTTCTGCGCGAGGAGCGGCCTCGGCCCATGACGCCGATCTCAGCAGGAGGAGACAGCAGGCTGGCCGAAGTTCACCGCAGGGCAGCGTCGGGTAGAACCAACGCTTCAGCGCAGAAGTCCAAGGCAGGTCACTGCAAGAGGATCGCAGCAAGCCGCAGGAAAGGAAGGGTAGCCACTGCTAGGAGGGAATGCAGCAGGTACCGGTGCTGGCAACACGCTTCAGCACAGACGTCCCGGGTAGGCCACTGCAGGAGAATAGCAGCAGGCCAGTGCTGGCATCAACGCTTCAGCACAGACGTCCAGGGCAGGCCACTGCAAGGAGATAGCAGCAGGCCGCAGGAAAGGAAGGGTAGCCACTGCTAGGAGGGAATGCAGCAGTACCAGTGCTGGCATCAACGCTTCAGCACAGACGTCCAGGATAGGCCACTACAGGAGAATAGCGGCAGGCCACAGGACAGGAAGGGTAGCTACTGCTAGGAGGGAATGCAGCAGTACCAGTGCTGGCATCAACGCTTCAGCACAGACGTCCAGGGTAGGCCACTGCAAGGAGATAGCAGCAGGCCAGTGCTGGCAACAACGCTTCAGCACAGACGTCCAGGACCAGGCCTCTGGATACTCAGGAACTTGGAAGGTAAGAACGCTAGGAGAGAGGCCTGGGGTGGTTTGTGGCAGAGACAGTAACATAGAGGTAGGAATAGTTATGCTCGGCGCTGGTTCAGAGCCAACGCCTAGAATATAAAGGGCGGAGATCCAATCACAGGAGGAGGGTGTGTGAGAATTCCTCCAATGAAGTAGCACAGGGCAGAAGCTGCAATGAGAGGCAGCACCTGTGCCATAGATTGCCAGAGGAAGCCTGCAACTGCACAGGTCTGCAAGGCAAAAGTCAAAGCCAGTAGTGGATTCCTTACAGTACCCCCCCTTCAGGTGAGACCTCCGGACGAACAAGATCCATCACAGATTTGGGGGACATGGAATTGTTCCTAAACCTCCTTAGGCGAGAGGTGGCGTTGAAAGCCCATAGTTTGTTGGGATTCCTTACAGTACCCCCACCACTGGGTGAAAAGCCTGGGTGAACAGGACCATTCATAGGTCTGGGAGACATTGAGTTGTTCCTGAAGTGTCTCCGGCGAGAATTAGGTCCACAATCCAGATGTACATTGGCGAGTGCCATGAAAGACAGCGGTGGTACTGCAGTTCTTGGTACATGGACAATGGGACCTGAGGGCTCCGGAATGGGAACATCGGAAGGACGGTAGCCAGGTGTCCGGTGCATAGTAATAGTCCAAGAGTACGGGACACAGGACACAGATTGTCGGACAAAAATGGCAGAGGGACCTTCAGAGAAGGCAATGTCTTTGGTGAAATCAGCACGGAGGAAGTTGCGAGAGTCTTTAGCTTCCAAGGAATTCCGGGTGGTGGTTAGCAAGGGAATGGGGCGGGAGGGTTCACTACACACTATTGCAGCGGTGCTTTTGATACCAAGCAGGGTTGCTATCCCAAGCAATTTGCGAGAGTCTGTAGCAGTGTGTATGCAACTCATGGTACTGGCAGTTGAAGAAGGATCCGCTTCCTTTGGTTTGTGATCTTTAGAGAGAATCAAATCCGAAATTGTGGCCTTGGCGAAGGACATAATAAGCATGTCTATACCCATAGTGGACCCATAGAGAACAGGAACGGACGCTTCAGGTAAAGCGACGAGGTCCAGTAAGGGTGTCTTCGTCTTAGGGAGAGGCCAATTGCCATACAGATTGGGCACTTTGGGCACCGCACAGAGACCTGCGAGTAAGGAGTCTGTTTGAAAGGTGAGAAAACAGATTTTATCCAAAAAACAAGGCAGGCGGTTAAGCGGTGCATCAACCTTAGGGAAAAAAGTCTTGGGGTTAAAGCTGGGTGCCTCCAACACAGAGAAAGAAGACAGAGAACTAGAGCTTGGCTTCGGAGTGGAGGTCCCAGGTACCCAGGTCTCACATGATACTGTGGGAGAAGCAATGCAAATTGTTACTGTTTTAAACATAGGGTCTTTAACATCGGTAGCTCCAGGCACCTTTTTGAGAGGTAACCCTAGTTTTGGGACAGGACAGTCAATAGCAAGTACCCCAAGTATTGTGGAAGACACAGAGAAAAATAAGTCCATTTTAAAGACGGGATCTTCTGAAAAAAGGGAACGTTCCAAATGCGATACCCCTGAGTTCGTGGTAGTAGACATAGTCAGTAGTGGATACCCCGAATACTGTGGGCGAATCAGCGTGAAACAGTATTATTACAGGAATGGGCATCCCAGACTTAAAGTCATTTTTAATCATCCCGGAGGCTGTGGCATGATCCGTGAGAGAAACTGGGGTAAACTCTCCAACAGACACAAGGGACATCTTGCTTGTTACAGAATTGGGTCCCTGAGAATCCCTAGTGAGGGCATCAGACTCCATGGGAGACTTAGTGACAGGGGTTTTGGAACTGATTAAAGGAATGGCAGGTATCACAGATTTACTAGGAGAAATACCTTGCAAAACAGAAATTTTAGTAAAGGTGATAGGCATCACAGATAGGGCAGACAGAAGTAAGCTAGGCAAGGTTGCTTCTATAACAGAAGATTTGGCAGCGGCAAAGCTTAACTCAGCGGCTGCTGGAGAACTTTTAACTACAGTGAGAAGGGACTGCAGTTTTACAAAGTCAGGGATAAAGGGAGTCTCAAACTTGAAAGCCTGATCATTCAAAAAGAAGGGCCCTAACTTTAATGGTACTGAGGGAGCAACAGCAGATACGCTGATCTCAGAAGGGGTCACTTGGAAAGGAGAATAATATGTACTGTTCGCTTTAAACCCTAGGATTTGGGAAAAGGAGAACTCAGACAGTGCAAGTGGGGCAACCACGACTGTGCTGGCCTCTGAAGTGGGTATTTGGGAAAGAGTGTCTGGGACTTCAGAAACGACAACAGATTCCACGAAAAGGGGTCTATGCTCAGAAGCAGGGGTCTCAGCTCTCTGAGTGGCAGACGGGGTGAGTGAAATACCTAGGAGTAGGGATTCTGCGAACAGGTTTAGAGAAACAAACGGCTCCAGAATACTTTTTACTGGAGCCAGTATTATTGCCGAAAGTTCAGGGGGCATAGCCCCGAGAATTTTAGCCGAGTCAGAGGACAAAAGGGGTTGATCCTCTGAGGCTAAGGAGGTGTCCCTGACTGACGAACTAAAGGGATCTACCAAGGAAGGTTCACAGGGCTGACCTGCAGGGGTTAACATAGGAAAAACCCCAAGGGTTAAATTACTCTGTACCTGAGAATCAGAGAAATAGAAGCTAGTCTCCGAGAGTGGGGTCATAGGGGGTTCTGCCTCTTGCCCTAGGAACCTATCATTAGACTGCGGAATACTAGGGTTAGCAGTAGGAACCTCACAGAGCAGACTAGCAGGGGTTAATACAGAAAAAACCTCGGAAACAGAGCTTAGAATTTTTGGTTTAGGAAAAGAGGGCAAACAGGATTCATTCTCTGGTGCTAGGGAAGACACACTGACCTGGGTACTGCAGGGATTTACAGTGGGGAACGCATAAGCCTGACTAGCAGGGGTTAAGACCGAAATAACCTCAGGGACAGAACTTAGGGAGGTTAACTCAGGATTAGGGAGCGTGGCAGCTTCTTCCTTAGCGGGCAGCGACAGAGAAATGGTTTGACCATTCTTAGGAGAGAGAGGTAACCCCACAGGTTTAGTAACAGGACTGGTAGCACAGAGAATCTGCCAAGCAGCAGCATAGCTGGCAAGGAGGGGATCCTGTTCTATTATGTGAGTGTCTAGTGTTGAGGAAAATACATGGAGTGTATCTTGAGACTGAGCCAACATGAGGAGGGCGCTCTGTTCTACTAGATGAATGTCCAGTGATGAGGCCAGGGCATAGATTGCCTCTTGGGCGTCGGCCAGTTCCATAGGGTTCACATTATCCCAGGTTAAAGGGGAATCAGGGGAGCGAATACATTCGGCTAGAGACTGTTTTAAGTTCAGGATACAGTAAGCCTTAATAAAGAGATCACAACGGCAATGTCTTTGCAAAGGGGTTAAACCTTCATAGGTAAACATTTCATCCATCAGGGGTATTACTTCACACAAATACTGGCCTTCATAGTGGGACTGATACGCAGGACGGGACATAACTTCAGTTGGAAAATTGCCATCCCCCGCCACGGCGCGGTCCGGTTTTAACGGGCCGAGCATACTGTTACGCCGATGCTCGCCACAAACCGGGACCGGACCGCGGGGCTGAGGTGGGGTTATATAATCACCGACCTGAGTCCACGCAGACTGATCCGGAGTGCGCAGTTCGTAGTCGTACATCGCAGGGTCAGGATTGGAGAAGGCAGCATCGTCGTTATGGAAGCAGGAGTTCGGCAACAGGTAGTCAGGATTTCCCCGCTTCAGCTTAGGAGCGTGAGCGCGGGGGTGGCTTCTGCGCGAGGAGCGGCCTCGGCCCATGACGCCGATCTCAGCAGGAGGAGACAGCAGGCTGGCCGAAGTTCACCGCAGGGCAGCGTCGGGTAGAACCAACGCTTCAGCGCAGAAGTCCAAGGCAGGTCACTGCAAGAGGATCGCAGCAAGCCGCAGGAAAGGAAGGGTAGCCACTGCTAGGAGGGAATGCAGCAGGTACCGGTGCTGGCAACACGCTTCAGCACAGACGTCCCGGGTAGGCCACTGCAGGAGAATAGCAGCAGGCCAGTGCTGGCATCAACGCTTCAGCACAGACGTCCAGGGCAGGCCACTGCAAGGAGATAGCAGCAGGCCGCAGGAAAGGAAGGGTAGCCACTGCTAGGAGGGAATGCAGCAGTACCAGTGCTGGCATCAACGCTTCAGCACAGACGTCCAGGATAGGCCACTACAGGAGAATAGCGGCAGGCCACAGGACAGGAAGGGTAGCTACTGCTAGGAGGGAATGCAGCAGTACCAGTGCTGGCATCAACGCTTCAGCACAGACGTCCAGGGTAGGCCACTGCAAGGAGATAGCAGCAGGCCAGTGCTGGCAACAACGCTTCAGCACAGACGTCCAGGACCAGGCCTCTGGATACTCAGGAACTTGGAAGGTAAGAACGCTAGGAGAGAGGCCTGGGGTGGTTTGTGGCAGAGACAGTAACATAGAGGTAGGAATAGTTATGCTCGGCGCTGGTTCAGAGCCAACGCCTAGAATATAAAGGGCGGAGATCCAATCACAGGAGGAGGGTGTGTGAGAATTCCTCCAATGAAGTAGCACAGGGCAGAAGCTGCAATGAGAGGCAGCACCTGTGCCATAGATTGCCAGAGGAAGCCTGCAACTGCACAGGTCTGCAAGGCAAAAAGTCAAAGCCAGTAGTGGATTCCTTACAGTTTGAAAGCAGTACTTTTCTGCCATTTATAAAATGCATATATGTATCTACAAAATATAGAAGGGATGGGGTTTTTTGCAATAATGCGATGTACAGCTTTGTGATCATAATGAAAAGATGATTTAAAAATACGTAGTGATGCTATTTTTTTCCCCTCCAAATCTTCATTGCTAACGTACACACAAACACACACACACACACACACACACACACACACACACACACACACACACACACACACACACACACACACACACACACACACACACACACACACACACACACACATCACACACACAAACAATACTCCCCTGCACATCACATCCCATCCCCCCTGCCCATCACATCGGCCTGCACATCACTCCCCCTGTACATAACACACACACAATAATCCCATGCATATCACATCCATCCCCCCTGCCCATCACATCCCCCTGCACATGACCCCCCCTGCACATCCTATCCCCCTTCCTACATATCACATCACCCCCTGCACATCACACACGCACACAGCCTGTCTCCGCCTTAGACATGATCCCCGGTGCTCCAATTCCTGGTGCCTGAATCCCAGCTCAGCATCTCTCTGGGACACGGAAAGGGAAACCTCCATCGGGGGTTCATGGGAAATGTCACATTAACCCTACACATCCTGGCTCCGCCTCTGGCTTACGTTAACCCGTCAGTATCCGGCTCCCAGCACGGATCACTGTGTTCACTCCTAATTAGGCATGTCACATGTATTCTGTGTGTGGGGTCTCCGCCACTGTATGATCCTGTATGGGTGGGCTTCATGTAACCCCTTGCGGGGGGGGGGGGTTAATGGGGGAATTTGATGAAAAAGCATTGGGCATCGTTGGGTTAACCAGAGGTGGTCAGCGGGAGGGAGTCCCCTTAAATTACCCCCATCCCTCTGTTACCCCTCCCTGCGTTCAGTGCAGTAAAGCTGTCCTCTCTGGGCTAGGGTGGTTTTAAACCCCACACATTGAAACTGGCCTTGACACACACACACAACCCCCCACCCGCACCCCACGATGGCTGACCCATGGTGTCGGATCCCCAGCAACCTGCTCTGGGTAAGTGTCACGGTAGACCAGAACTTTTAACATCAAAATACCCGGATCCTTTTGATTGAGCAAAGCAAGAGATAACATAAATTATGATTTATTTACAGAATGAACACACAGATACCCAGCAAGCTCTCAGAACCCCCCCCCCCAAATTACCACTATATATATATATATAACATATATATATATATATATAACAAAGAAGTCCAGAGCAACATCCAATGTGACAAAAATACACAGTGAAATACCTATATATCTCTTGAAAAAAAGGGTAATTTAGTTCACCTTTGGCCAGAGCGTATAAGCCTGTGAGCCCCTTTCAAGGCATGACCATAAAATTGCAGGTCCTAAACACTAACTGATTAAAATGCATATTTACCTCTATAATTAGGAGAAGGATAGTCCTAGCATTGAACCTGTCGCAACCAGCGGCATGAAAGGAAAACCTGCTTACTTGGACAGTGGGGAGGGGCGAGCTTTAAATCCTGGGTGGGTGGAGCCACTAACCTCCAAAACAGCTGAGACCAGCTGGACAAAGTAAACAAACACACAGATACCCAGCAAGCTTATACGCTTTGACCAAAGGGTTTACTAAATGACCTTTTTTTCAAGAGATATGTAGGTATTTCACTGTGTATTTTTTGTCACATTGGATGTTGCGCTGGACTTCTTTGTTTCTTGTTTTATACAATTAGCCATGCCCAGTAGCACTCCTTTTGACACATATACATACACACTATATATATATATATATATATATATATATATATATATATATATATATATATATATATATATATATATATATAACAAAAAGCAGCAGCCAGCACTCCAAGCAACAAATGTAAAGTCAAGGTGCATGCTCCATAGAAATCAATATAGAAACCCTGTCTTCCCATAAGAAAAGGCACAAAAGCAGCAACACTCAGATATAGCAAAAAGACATGTATTGTCACTGCTAATACATGTCTTTTTGCTATATCTGAGTGTTGCTGCTTTTGTGCCTTCTCTTATGGGAAGACAGGGTTTCTATATCTATCTATCTATCTATCTATCTATATATATATATATATATATATATATATATATATATATATATATATATATATATAAATATATATATATAAATATATATATACATATATATATATATAGTGCAGAATAAATGAGTTCTTCAGTATTAGGTGATACCTTTTTTATTGGACTAACAATTTGTCATAGGACAAGCTTTCGAGAGTTATCCTCTCTTCTTCAGGTCAAGCAATACTGATATACAAAGGATTCAATGGCTAAAACAGTGTAAAACAGAGTAGAGAGAGGAGAAAAAAAAACCAACAGATATTTACTGTAGCTAAAACTGTAGATAAAACCTCCCATTCTTGCATTCCGACAACCACCAAACCTCAAACAGAAATTAGTAAGCAGAAAACTTCACAACGATTTTAAAGACATGGATAATGGCACAAAACCGTGCAGCAACAAACGCTGCAAATTGTGCAAACATATTTGCCAAGATCCCACAGCCAGTCACAACCATAGAACATTCAATGTTAAAGGATCATACAGCTGCACATCCAGGAATATAGTGTATATGATTCATTGCAACAAATGTGACCAAGGTTGCTACATTGGGGAAACCAGCCAAAAACTACAAGGAAGAATGAATATGCACAGACACTCTATACTCCATCACGAAGAAGGAAATACTGCTCACCTGTGGGACATCACTTCTCACAACCAGATAATTCCATAAATGATCTAAAAATTAAAATCCTCAATGGAATGTTTAAAAGCACCCAAGAACGGAAAACATTTGAACTAAGAATGATGACTCTTTGACACCAAAACCAAAGGACTTAATGCGGACATGAGTTTTCTCACAACCTATCAAAATTGCTTGTAATTATCCTGCTTGCCTCTATTCTTATCCACACTTTCTCTCCCCCCCAGTATCCCTCCCCCTCCCCACCTTTCTTTGACACTGTCCCCTGGCTTCATACACTTTTAACACCCTACCTTATCTACAGTAAATATCTGTTTTTTTTTTCCTCTCTCTACACTGTTTTAGCCATTGAATCCATTGTATATCAGTATTGCCAGACCTGAAGAAGAGAGGATAACTCTCGAAAGCTTGTCCTATGACAAATTGTTAGTCCAATAAAAAAGGTATCACCTAATACTGAAGAACTCATTTATTCTGCACTATCGCAACTGGACTAACATGGCTATTTTCTGCTTTATATATATATATATATATATATATATATATATATATATATATATATATATATATATATACAGTGTTCGACAATTAATGATAACCACTCGCCCATGGCGAGTGGATTTAGGCCGCTGGCGAGCCGTTCTGCGGCTCTATGAATTCCCCTGCTCGCGCCAATGTTTTTTTGTTTTTTTAAGTAAATAATCCCAATCCCTGATTGGTGTGATGCGGGGAAGAGGGCCGGCTGGCAGCTCTGGGTCAGCCCTAACCCCCTGTGCCCCTGATCCCCGCTTGCTGCCTGGGACGGGAGGTAGGCTGGGGGGGTCCCGCGGCTGCTGCCCAGGCGCTTCCCCTCCGTCCCACGCTCTGGTAATGGGAGCAGGGAAGCAGGCTGGCAGCTTTGGCGGAAGCCTGCGCACGGGCAGGGGGGGGTGGGAGGTAGGCTGGGGGGGTCCCGCGGCTGCTGCTGCCCAGGCGCTTCCCCTCCGTCCCACGCTCTGGTAATGGGAGCGGGGAAGCAGGCTGGCAGCTCTGGCTGCAGCCTGCGCATGCGCACGGGGGGCAGGAGGTAGGGCAGGAGGTAGGCTGGGGGGGTCCCGCGGCTGCTGCCCAGGCGCTTCCCCTCCGTCCCATGCTCTGGTAATGGGAGCGGAGAAGCAGGCTGGCAGCTTTGGCGGAAGCCTGTGCACGCGCACGGGGGAGGGATGGGCGGGAGGTAGGCTGGGGGGGGTCCCACGGCTGCTGCTGCCCAGGCGCTTCCCCTCCATCCCACGCTCTGCTAATGTCAGCTCGACCTCCCGCCTGCTTGTCTGGTTGCCCAACCCCCTCCCCCCCCGATTGGCAGCCGACACCCTGCCTTGCTGCCCGACCCTCAGCTGGCATGTGGAGGACACGGCCTGGATGAACAGGTGGGCCACCTCCCTTCCAATGAATACCCACCCAGTGTGTGTGTATGTGTCTGTGAGTGTCTGTGTCTGTGAGTGTCTGTGTCTGTGTGTGTATCTGTGTGTGTGTCTGTGTGTGTATCTGAGTATGTGTGTGTCTGAGTATGTGTGTGTCTGAGTATGTGTCTGTGTGTCTGAGTGTGTGTATGTGTGTCTGAGTGTGTGTGTGTGTGTGTGTGTGTGTGTGTGTGTGTGTGTGTGTGTGTGTGTGTGTGTGTGTGTGTGTGTGTGTGTGTGTACGTTAGCAATGAAGATTTGGAGGAAAAAAATGAGCATGTGTGTGTCTGAGTGTGTGTGTGTGTGTGAGTCTGTGTGTGTGTGTTTCTGAGTATGTGTGTGTCTGTGTGTTG